>NC_091955.1:26290035-26415035 GCF_031021105.1 Erythrolamprus reginae | reverse complement strand
AACTGGTGCACCAGGCGAACCTGGGCAAACGTCCTCCTCGCCACAGCTGAAAGATATTTCTCTAATGTGAGCTGTGGATCGAGGAGGACGCTCAAGTTGTGGACCATCTCTGAGATGTGCCTCCTTCAATCCTGAGTGGAAAAACATTTATGCAATGAAAGCACTTAAAATATTTTTCTAGAATAAATAGCAAAACGTTTATTAAGCCATTGATTAAGCCAAAATTATAAATGGTCTTAATTCAAATTATAAATTTGAATTAAGATTTTGAAATTAATTATAAGAATCCTTTCTTTGAATTATTTATAATTCTACAAAAATATAAAGATTTTAAAATTATGCATAAAAAAGTTGCCATTGGAAAATTCTTGCTGATTTTTTAAAAATAGTATTTTGAGAATTGGACACTAAGGGGAACCAGAAAGCACTAAGCATTATAATATAGAATAGAATAGAACAGAATAGAATAGAATAACTTCGCTAATAACACACAATGATTGAATAATATTAGTCTCACCATGTTACAGCTATTTCATTAAAAATCCACAACATAAAACAATAGGTTTTTTTAAGTGATTAGACTAATTTACATGAAGCAGCTGCATATAAATTATCATGTGTTATCATCAGCAAAATTTGATAAATATTATATATACATTTACGTAGAAACAATGGGAAGTTTGTTATGTTGGCATTTGGGTCTTAAACACACACACACACACACACACCACCAATATTTTCAACAATTCTCCCATAGAGATTATGTTAGTTTTGCAATAACATGCATTGGCTCTTACGTTTAACAGCCCCTGTAGCCAGAAACGATAGTTGAATATCTTCTTCTTTAAAATAAAATCATTAACAATTTGGAATATAATATCCGTAAACAGCTCAATGACAAATTAGTTACAAGGAAGTAGAATATCAATTATGCTTTCTAGTGGAGAAAGCTTAAATAATTGTCAAATTGTTATTTAGCACTGTCACTTAAAATCCCCAGGTGCTTTCTTTGATGTTTTGCATATCATTGAAAACAATAAATATCTTCTAATTTTACAACAAATCCTCAGATGCCATATTTACTAAATTGAATATCCTGCCATTTTAAGGCATTAAGAATAATATCTGTTGCTTGGCTTTAGAGCTGAATATATTTGTAATAAAAAATATTTTTTACCAAATAAATAACCACTGATCTGAAGAAATAGTATTTGCAAAAAGGGCATATCCCATCTAAATCAATGTAAGAGCCATTCTCCAAACAAATCTTCAAGTATATGGAGTACAAAACAACAACTCTAACAACAAAAACAATGGATCTCATTTATAGATGATTTTGACCTAGCATTCTAGACTTTTCCCATTGTCAGCAATCAGTTTTGGTCCACACTAGTTTTTTAACAATTTCTAAATACTTTATTAAGAAAGAAAAATTAAAAGTCTACTGAGAGGGGCGGCATACAAATCCAAATAATAATAATAATAATAATAATAATAATAATAATAATAATAATAATAATAATAATAATAATAATAATAATAATAATAATAATTATTATTATTATTTGGATTTGTATAATAATAATAATAATAATAATAATAATAATAATAATAATAATAATAATAATAATAATAATAATAATAATTATTATTATTATTATTATTATTATTATTATTAATTTTTTAAAAAAACAACAACTGAAAAGTCCTATATTAAAGCATTATAATAGCCACCAAATATATTATCAACATTCCTGGATCACATCCTTGATAATATAAAGAATTTCATATTTGCTTCAGTGAAGTAAAATTTTCAAGAACACCAGGATGGTGGACTTTATTAGAAGAGACAAAATCTCATTTGCTTGTAGGTGAGGCAAATGACCATGTCAAAATTAGTCATTTTTTTCACTGCCATTGTAATGAATGCTTATAAGTCCAGGATTACCTGTATTAACTTTCTTCAGCCACTGTTGTTTCCAGAATCTTCTCAAGGCCTTGTATCAGACTGGACCTTTAGTTTCAAATAGAGCTAGATTCTTGCTATCACCTATTCACTGTTTCTCATCAGTAACAGTATTGAGTTGCGTCGGATGCGGAAAAAGAACACGTACAAACAATAGCTGGAATTAAATAGAGTCACTTTATTGAGTTAAATCAAACTTTAATGATTATTAACAAATGACCAGAACCTGCAGAGGCCACTAGTAACTTTGGGGTGGAAATACTACTCCATAACATTCCTGGGCAACTATGTGCGTAGCTCCTTGCTGAACCAGGCGAAGATACTGATGCCTTCGCCAGGTACCTGGCCACGCATTAGCATGTGGGAAAGCTCACTGTCCAATTCCCATCCAGTCATTGGGTTAGGTGAGTCCCAAGGGCATCCCACCTTCAATTGTCCTGGCTGCTAGGTACCTTCCTGGCGAGAGGCTGCCCATCATCTTTGAAAGATGCCCAAAGGAGAACACGGAGTTGCTATCATTTCCGCCCCTAACCTGCCTACCCAAGTGACCAAAGGGAAAGCCAATTAAATTGCACTAATTGAGAGGCACCCCCTAACCAGTCCATCCTTCACCGCAGTGTGGAATAGGTGAAAAAAACGGCTGCCGCTAAGATGCAGAGGCCACAAAAAATTCCCATTCGGCCCCCTAAGGTGACCCCCGCAGGTACACTAGCAGATAGGGAGGGAGGGTGGGTGTTCGCATTCCAACTGCCGAGGGGAAAAAGAAGAGACCGCATGGTGGAACCCTATAAATAGGGCTCACCCGGCCATGCACCCTGGAAGAAGGAAGTGCTTGCGCGATGACCCGCAAGGCAAGGGACGGCAGTCTCATGTTTTCACACGAGACCGCCATTCTGGAAGAGGCGGAGCCGCCGGGCTGCATCCTTCCAGCCCTGATGCAACCTTCCGCCGGCCGTTTAATCAGCTGGCAATGCATTTCTAAAACCCTTTACTACCGGTTCACACATGCGTGATACTTCTGCACATGCACAGAAGCATCCAAGGCAAGTGGGCAGGGTTTCCCACTTCTGGCACTACAGGTTCTAAGAACTGGGAGCAACCCACCACTGACCAGTAATGTGTATTGCAGATTATGTGGGTGAGCAGTGTGGTTGGGCAGTAGGAAAAGCAAGTAGGATACTTGGCTGCATAGCTAGAGGTATAACAAGCAGGAAGAGAGAGATTGTGATCCCCTTATATAGAACGCTGGTAAGACCACATTTGGAATACTGTGTTCAGTTCTGGAGACCTCACCTACAAAAAGATATTAACAAAATTGAACGGGTCCAAAGACGGGCTACAAGAATGGTGGAAGGTCTTAAGCATAAAACGTATCAGGAAAGACTTAATGAACTCAATCTGTATACTTCTGGAGGACAGAAGGAAAAGGGGGGACATGATCGAAACATTTAAATATGTCAAAGGGTTAAATAAGGTTCAGGAGAGAAGTGTTTTTAATAGGAAAGTGAACACAAGAACAAGGGGATGCAATCTGAAGTTAATTGGGGGAAAGATCAAAAGCAATGTGAGAAAATATTATTTTACTGAAAGAGTAGTAGATCCTTGGAACAAACTTCCAGCAGACGTGGTTGGTAAATCCATAGTAACTGAATTTAAACATGCCTGGGATAAACATATATCCATTGTAAGATAAAATACAGGAAATAATATAAGGGCAGACTAGATGGACCATGAGGTCTTTTTCTGCCGTCAGTCTTCTATGTTTCCATGTTTCTATTATGAACTTCAAAGTTCAAATAGAAAGAAAAATCATGGATCTGAAAATATAGTGGAAAGATGTGATATGAAAATATTGACACAGCCATTCAGTTTTGTTACATAGGAAGATATTATGATAATAAAAATCAGTATCTATGAAATAGACTATTTGAGTCTTGATAGCATTTAAACCGTGGTTTTAAAAATATCCAAGTTGAATACTATTCTTAAATATATAAGTCTCAGAAGTGTTGGTATTAATTAGAAAAAGTTACTTTTTCGATCTCTTCCTGCATCTCTAAAAATACTTACTGGCTTACAAAGAAGCTGAGCGACATAAGAAATATAGTATGTGCAAAAAAATCCAATTAGCAAACTGTGTGATGTGTACCAAAGAGTTGGGGGAAAGGAGAAAAACAGAAAAATGAACTGCAGGAACAGATGGAGCAGTTATTTGCTTGTGCTATAAACTATCATTGTGGGGAAAACATGAATGGAAATAAGGACAATGAATTTCAGACTGAACAAATTAAATAGCAGTGTCTGAAACTTGACACTATACTTGACACAATGTACAGTGTCTGAAACTACAACTACAGTGGTACCTCATCTTACGAACGCCTCTTCTAACGAACTTTTCGAGATACGAACCTGGTGTTTAATATTTTTTTGCCTCTTCTTCCGAACTATTTTCACTTTACGAACCCAAGCCGCTGCTGCTGGGATGAAGGGGTTTCTTTTTTCCTTTTTTGAAGAAAGAAAAGGGAGGGGCGGCTTGGAGGGGGAAAGAGTTTGCATTTAAAAAAGTAGGAGAACAGCGTGCTTGCACAGGCACTGAAAGGGTGTCTTTTGAAGAAAGAAAAGGGAGGGGCGGCTTGGAGGGGGAAAGAGTTTGCATTTTAAAAAGTAGGAGAACAGCATGCTTGCACAGGCACTGAAAGGGTGTCTTTTGAAGAAAGAAAAGGGAGGGGCAGCTTGGAGGGGGAAAGAGTTTGCATTTAAAAAAGTAGGAGAACAGTGTGCTTGCACAGGCACTGAAAGGGTATCTTTTGAAGAAAGAAAAGGGAGGGGCGCCCCCCTTGCCTTTCTTCCTTCCTTTAGCCTAGCCTTGCTTCTTCTACCCGCCCCCTTTAGCTGCTCCTCCCTGCCCTCTGTTCGCCTCCCTTCTAAAGTTTGGGATTTTCCTGAAGGATTTGCATGCATTATTTGCTTTTACATTGATTCCTATGGGAAACATTGTTTCGTCTTACGAACTTTTCACCTTACGAACCTCCTCCTGTAACCAATTAAGTTCGTATCATGAGGTACCACTGTATACTTATTTTCTTATTGTTTTGAAATGTCATTACATATTGGGTCCCTAAATGAAGGAACCCAACCCCTGGTCTGTGGACTGGTACTGGGCCGTAGTATGCCAGAAACCAGTGGGATTGCACACACAAGGAATTTGTCTTTGGTGCATATACTCTCAGTGTACATAAAAGAAAAATATACATTTGTCAAGAATCATGAGGTACAACACTTAATTGTCAGAGGGTTCAAATAAGCAATGAGGAAACAATCAATATTAATAAAAGTCTTAAGGATACAAGCAATAAGTTACAGTCATACAGTCATAAGTAGGAGGAAATGGGTGATAGGAATGATGGGAAAAACCTAGTACCCTGTTTCCCCGAAAATAAGACGTACCCCGAAAGTAAGGCATATCAGAGGTTTTGCAGAATTTGCTAATATAAGGCACCCCCCCCCGAAAATAAAGCGTAGTCAAGTTTACATATGGTACGGTGGAAAAACATACGGTACCATTCAAAGCTGTTCATAGCGGTACCATAATAATGTGGCATCCCCTGCTGGCCCCTTCCATCGCTTTGTACCGTCCAGTACAGCAGACACAGTCTGCTGCTGTCTCACCACCATTACAGTCTCCACTACAGTGCGTAGACTGTAGTTCTTCTGGTGGCCGAAAGCTGCAATAGCGGGAGTATACTGTTGTACCATATAAGTGCCGTCATTTGGGTGTGTGGGTGCCATACTGACAGGTACCGTACCGTAATCAGTGTACCGTACGGTACACTTTCTTTGGGGGGTGTCAGCTTTTCTGCCTGTGAATTTGTCTTATTTGAGAAATATAAGGCACCCCCCCGTAAATAAGACTTAGCACAACTTTTGGAGCAAAAATTAATATAAGACAGTGTCTTATTTTTGGGAAAACATGGTAGTAATAGTAGTGTAGACTTAGTAAATAGTTTGACAGTGTTGAGGGAATTATTTGTTTAGAAGAGTGATGGCATTCAGGGAAAAAACTGTTCTGGTGTCTAGTTGTCTCTGTAGCAACGTTTTGAGGGTAGGAGTTGAAACAATTTATGTCCAGGATGCGAGGGGTCAGTAAATATATTCACTGCTCTCTTTTTGACTCGTGCAGTATACAGGTCCTCTATGGAAGGCAGGTTGGCAGCAATTGTTTTTTCTGCAGTTCTGATTATTCTCTGAAAGAACAGTACAGTGGTACCTCGAGATACGAGTTTAATTCGTTCCGGACCTGGGCTCTTAAGTCGAGCAGCTCTTATCTCGAACGACTTTTCCCCATAGGAATTAATGTAAATAATTTTAATTGGTTCCAGCCCTCAAAAAACTCACAAAGTTAGTCTAAATTATGCAGAAAGACATGTTTTTAATGAAGAAATGTACATGTACATATAAATGAATAATGAAGTTTCTTTCACTTAACTTGTAAACTTTCTTAAACTTTTAAATTTACATATGTTCAACTTCTCTGCCACCCAATCCTGTAGGACAGAGGTCCCCAACCCTTTTTGCACCAGGGACCGGCTTTAAGCGATCAAGAGAGGAAAGGGTGAATGAATGGACGGAGGGTGGGAAGGAAGGAAGGAAAGAAAGAGGGAAGGGACGGGAACAGAGGAAGGAAGCAAGGAAACTTATGAAAGGGGAGAGTAAGAGAGGAATGAGTGAAGGGAGGGAGGGAGGGAAGAAGGTGGGAAGGAGAAAGAAAAGAAGAAATAGAGGAAGGGAAGGTAAAAGAGAGAAAGAAAAAGAGCAAGAAAGAAAGCAAGCAAGCAAGCAAGCAAGCAAGAAAGAAAGAAAGAAAGAAAGAAAGAAAGAAAGAAAGAAAGAAAGGGGGAAGGGACAGGAACAGAGGAAGGAAGCAAGGAAACTTATGAAAGGGGAGAGTAAGAGAGGAATGAGTGAAAGGAGGGAGGGAGGGAAGAAGGTGGGAAGGAGAAAAAGAAGAAATAGAGGAAGGGAAGGTAAAAGAGAGAAAGAAAAAGAGCAAGAAAGAAAGCTGCAAGCACCCCCCCGAGCCCCCCAGGCCGGCTGCAACCTTTTAAAACACGCGCGCCGCTTCGCAGCTGTCTCCTGAAGCCGAACGCGGAAGTTAGCGTTTGGCTTCAGGAGACAGCTCCTTGGCGCTTGTATCTCGAATTTGGGCTTGTAAGTAGAACAAAAATATCTCTCCCCTCCCAGCTCTTATCTCGAGTTGCTCTTAAGTAGAGCAGCTCTTATGTCGGGGTTCCACTGTATTTACAAAATAGAAATTTCACATATGAAAAGCCTGCATTTTTTTCTGGCTACAAAAACATAAATAGCCTTACACAAGTTAATTCGGCAGAAATAAATAGGAAGTTTCCGAAGAATTGCATAAATTCTATTCATCTAACAAGAAAGGTTACAACATTATCTCCTACTGATATACACCAATTAATGTAATAATGAATTGCCTAAGCCAATTAGCGTTTTCTCACAAAATAAATCTAGTTAATCTTTAAAAGTAAGCTTTGAAAGGAGAAAATTAAGAAATACTAGCAAGAAAAATAAATAACTAAATAAACACTTCAATCAATTTCTTGGAATATCGTCAATCCTTAAAGTTCAAGTAATTCATTAAAAAACAAGTAGTGCAAATTATGCCATTCACCAGCATTTATTTTTTGTTTTAAAACTCTTTCCTGTGTAGAAAAAATAGAATGATAGGCAGTACAATAATATTATAAGAACCAGCAAATGTATTAGAAGTGACTTGGATCTATATATTTATTAAATGTTTACATCACCCGATTTCCAGTGCTTCCAAAACTTCAAAAAATAGCACAAAGCTGGGTTTTGTTTTAAAGAAAATCTTAGTAACAACAATTGTTTGTAAGTTACCATATTTCCTGATGATTTCTCAGTAAATCCCACAAAAGATTTAAAATGGAACAACTTCTGTTAGATTTGTTTCATTGACATATAACAGTGATATTTAGCTCCCTCATCAGAAATCTTTTTAATTTTTTAGCTATTTTATGTTTATTATTTTACTTTATCCTTGCCTTCACCGCCGTATTTTGTATTTATCCATCTTGCTATTTAATTCTACCATAGCAACCATTTTTCTTATGACATTATCTTTATAAACAAGATTGCATTCTGAATCTGCTTCCTAAGGCACTATTCCTTAGTATCATGTTTCTTCATAAATCATAGCCTCTCTGATACAGGAACTATTCTGCAGTAGCAGATCATGTTCAGATAACTACTTTTATTTAGGGATTTCTGGAAGCTGTTATTCAAAGTAATTTTCCATTTCCTTCTCCCACCATCTATAAAGAAGAGATTCGAAATGTAATCTTTGCAGGTAGTATAAACAAAATAATTCTGGCTAACATTACTGCTATGAACAGTCCTATGCAATTTGAAAACTAGAGAGAAATCAACGAAACAACCAACATTAGATAAATTGCAGCAGTAAGTGCAAGAGCATCATTTCAGGATAATATAAATAGGAAGGTACGATTTTTACCCACCTTTAGATCTATTTTTCTATTTTATGCACCTGCAAATCAAACCCATATTTAAATGCAACAATTGGGCATGGAAAGGAAGAGGTTCTAAATTCTGCATGTGGATTTCACAATGTCTAGCAGATATTTTCTAGTGAGATTACCTGCCGGTGACTTCATCCCCAGCCCGTTTTGCGGCAGGGCCAGAGGGACACGGCCCTCGGCAAAGCCGCCATCTTGAAAGGCCGAGATCTCATGAGATTTCATGAGATCTCGGCCAACTTCGGGTGGCTTCGGCCTACCCGATGACGTGGTCCAGGGCGGAGCCTGCCAGCCCTATAGAAGGGCTGGGCAGGCTCCAGGGCCTCCTTTTCGCCCTGGACAACGTCAAAGTTATAGTTAATTTATGCTAATTTATGCTAATTTATTTGAATAAATTATGCAAATTTAATTAATAAAAATGACCCAGTTTAAATCCAGCTCTTGTGTCCGTGTCGTTACTCCGCCTCTGCTGCAATATTTGCTGGTGGGACAAACATATAGCACTTTGGCCAAGGAATGAATAATGCAAGGAAGAAGAAGGTGCATCCAAAGTGATAAGTCATTGGAACCCTTATTCAGACAGGCAAGTCTAAGATTAATCCATTAATACATCTTGGACGCTCTTGAAAAGATATCGTCAATGACAATAAGTAGATAACTTATAGCAGGTTTTCAAAAATATGCAGTGAATTTTATTTGAAATAAGATTAATGTTCCTTGTTGTTTCCTCCTTTCACGTTTTACCTATAATGATTTCATTCTGTTTCTATTACCACCCAGAATGTCCATGCTTCCATAAAACATTTACTGTAGCACTTTTACATCACCACACTAATGCATTTAGTGGATATTTTTAAAGGGTCATTTTCTAATGAATATTATCTTTCAAGCACAATTACTTTTAACTAGTGATAAATGTTTAGTTCCATGTTTTTCTCACTAATATGCTGCTTTTTGGGAGACCTACAAAGTCCAGGCTCTCTTCCATTCAAACATTGAATTATACATAATAACATGACATTCCGCTTCATGGAAAGCCAATAATTATATTCTCGCCTCTCCAGATCACTCACTGTTTATATTGTGTAGTGGGCTTCAGTAGGCAAGAAGCAGACCAGCATAGATACAACAGCATTTATTGACTCAAAACTGGAACTAAGAAACTGAAGGCAATTTCCTGTAATGCATACCCTGGGCCCACAGGGCTCTAACCAGTCATAATACAGTGGTACCTCTACTGATGAACTTTTCGAGATACAAACCGGTGTCTAAGATTTTTTTGCCTCTACTTCCAAACCATTTTCATCTTACGAACCCGAGCGCTGCCACTGAGATGACCCACCTCCAGACTTCCGTTGCCAGCCAAAGCACCTGTTCCTGCATTTCTGGTATTCCCCTGAGCCTCCCCTCACTGGGAATCCCCGCCTCCAGACTTTCGTTGCTACCCAAAGTGCCCGTTCTTGCACTGTTGAGATTCCCCTAAACCTCCCCTCGCTGGGAATCCTCGCCTCTGAAATTCCATTGCCACCCAAAGCGCCTCTTCCTGCACTGCTGGGATCCCCTGAGGTTCCCCTCGCTGGGATTCTCTTCATTTTTGCCAGCACCACTTTGAATCCCACCAAGGGGAGGCTCAGGGGAATCCCACCAGTGCAAGAATGGGTGTTTTGGATGGCAACGGAAGTCCAGAGGTGAGGATTCCCAGTGAGGGGAGGCTGAGGGGAATCACAGCAGTGAAAGAACGTGCACTTCAGGTGGTGGGGATTCCCAGTAGTACAAGGCAAATGGGGTGGCTTTTGGGATGGGTTTGCATGCATTATTCGCTTTTACATTGATTCCTATGGGGAAAATTGCTTCTTCTTACGAACTTTTCTACTTACGAACCTGGTCACGGAATGAATTAAGTCCGTAAGTAGAGGTACCACTGTACTTGAAAAAGCCCTCCCACATAGAATGTTCTAAATTTCCCCCCAAAACAATTGGGAATTAACACTTAGGGTCATCTAAAAGTTAGTTTCACTTTACCAGGATTTAACACAACCATATATATTCAATACATAACAGTTTGCACATGTCCCTTACTGACCATGTTTTCTGTCCCTAACATTTAGCTTGTTTGGACAAACTTAATGTGTGATTTTGGCTTGCCTTGAGCTCTATTAATCTTAAAAATCAAATACTATTTCATATGCTCTCTCCCAAGTACACCATTTAATTATCTGGTGACATTGAGAACTTACTATATATCAGTATTCTGGATCCATCACTTTTGGATCTGTGCAACATTTTTATCTGTCTGATACCTAATCAAGTGTTCCAGTCTAAGATCTAGCATCCAGGAACTAGCTGCATTTTAAATTTGTCTAGAGCGTAAAGACATATAAACACATATCTCCCACAAAGGGCCTTGAACTCTTAATTTCCAAAGCCAACAAGCCAAAGGCCATATCAATTAATCACAGAAGAAAAGTGCATCATCTCTTTCGGAAAGTTTTTCTATTAAAGTCATTTGGTTGGAGATTATATTCCCTCTCTAAAGATTGAGCCTTATTTTTTTGCATAACATAGGACAATCAACTTTCTTCAATAATAATAATAATAATAATAATAATAATAATAATAATAATAATAATAGCAACAACAACAACAATAATAATAACAATAACAACAATAATAACAATAATAATAATAATAATAACAATAATAACAATAATAACAATAATAGCAACAACAACAACAACAATAATAATAATAATAATAATAATAATAATAATAATAATAATAATAATAATAATAATAATTAGATTTGTACGCCACCCCTCTCCGCAGACTCGGGGTGGCTCACAACAATAATAATGACAATGTAACAAATGACAATGTAACAAATCTAATATTTAAAAAAATATCTTAAAAAACCCATCATTAAAACCATACAAGACAAGCATACCATACATAAAACTATATAAGCCTGGGGGAGATATCTCAATTCCCCCATGCCTGATGATACAGGTGGTTCTTAAGCAATTTACAAAAGACAAGGAGGATGGGGGCAGTTCTGATCTCTGGGGGGAGTTGATTCCAGAAGGCTGGGGCCGCCACAGAGAAGTCTCTTCCCCTGGGGCCCGCCAGATGACATTGTTTAGTCAATGGGACCCGGAGAAGGCTAGCTCTGTGGGACCTTATCAGCTGCTGGGATTCGTGCAGCAGAAGACGGTTCCAGAGGTATTCTGGTCCTATGACATGTAGGGCTTTATAGGTCATTACCAACGCTTTGAATTGCGACCGGAAACAAATCAGCAGCCAGTGCAAGCCACGGAATGTTGGAGAGAAGTGGGTGAATCTAGGTAACCCCACGATAGCTCTCGCGGCCACATTCTGCACGATCTGAAGTTTCTAAACACTTTTCAAAGGTAGCCTGATGTAGAGAGTGTTGCAGTACTCAAACCTCGGGGTGATGAGGGCATGAGCGACTGTGAGCAATGATTCCCTGTCCAAATAGGGCCGTAACTGGTGCACCAGGCAAACCTGTGCAAATGCCCTCCTCACCACAGACAAAAGATGATGTTCCACTGTTAGCTGTGGATTGAGGAGGACGCCCAAGTTGTGGACCCTCTCCGAGGGGGTCACTAATCCCCCCTGACTTAATTTCACTTGCAGCTTTTTCAGAGGCTTCAAAAGCTAATATTTAACTCATCTTTAAAAGAGGGGAAAGGCAAGAGAACCATCTTCTACTTAGTAGAGCTCTAGAGTCATGGGACTACACAGCATGACATAATGAAGTTATATTGGAGCATCTCATTTCAGATAGTTATATCAATGGTGGCTTCTGACTACTTCAGCCCAGTTTGGGTGAATCAGTAGCAGCGGTAGTGGGAGGCTCTGGCTACCCAGCAAAACAGCATCACGGAGCTTCTGAATATCTGCAGAAGCATCACCTCTGCACAAAGCGTTCCCTGCGAAGTGCTCCTGAGCAAAACATTTCCATGAAAAGCTCTCTCACACTCTCTCACGCTCCCATTCCCAAACCGGTAGCAAAGGTAAATGAAACCCACCATAGAATTATATGCTGTGACTAGTTCGACTAGAAGACCTCCAAGATCCCTCCCAACTCGGTTGTTATTATTTTTATTATTGTTACTGAATCTTAACACTTGCACGCACTCATATTAAATTGCCACAATGGATATTTTATACCACAAATGGCATAAAATGACCTGAGAAGTGCTTAATAGCCATTCTATTCAGAGCTTTGAAGTCAGTCTCTGTTTTGATTTTTGAATATGAAATGATGGGATGATTCATTTGAAATGTCATAGATTTGAAATCCTCCATAGAATCCGTCTCTCCCATTTTGTACCAGGGCAGAAAAATTTGTATTATTTCACACTGTATAAACCTGATTGTGGTACAGAAAGGAGAATACAGCTGTTCCAAGCCAGTTTCTCATAGAAATAGTGTGTAAGCCAAATCCATCCATCAATAGACACTTCCCTCTGACCATCACCTGATCTAATTAGCCTATACAAGAAGATCCATGAAGAACGTTATGTAACTGAGCAGTTCCACCAAAAGGTTTTTCTTTTGAGGGGGAAAAGTGTTGTGACACACTTTCCTATATTTTGAGTGAAGTGAGGGAAAACTTATTACAGCATATAATAATTCAGTTTACATTTCAAATTACTTCACTGCACTTTCAGATATAACAATGATATTTGGCTAATGCTGAAACTGCTAGATCCCCATTTGATTCCCACTTATACAATGATTTATGGGCTGCTAGAGGAAAAAAGAGATAAATTCCCAAATGTTGGTTTTGCTAAACTTAGAGAAAAAGCCAATGTCATTTTTGTTCTATAACTACAGGAAAGAATAGAAAACAAATACCATTTCTATTGCATAGAGATAAAATTATTATTTTTTTGTTTCTGTAAACATATCCTATTATTGAGAAAATCTGCTTTTAAAATATGCAAAATAGCTTACAATGCAGTGTAAGAGATAAGCCCACATGGTGCCATGCTGTAATCTACCATGCCTTGTTGAAATGACATTTATCAAAGGAAAACAGGACAAAAATGAGTTAAAAGTCACCCTTACTATATTGTGTTAAATGAAAAGCATTAAAAAAATCAATTTTGGTGACATTTTTATGATGAAAAAATATTGCTATATACACAGAAGTTATTCTCATCCATCACTTGAAGAAAAACATGGCATTTTCTTGGTTTCTTCATTGTAAATCCAGAAGAGAACATAATTCATATAATATAGGAACTAGAAGCATGAGCTCAGATTGGTTAAATAACCTAGTTACTGCATCTGATTTAAGAAAATTCAGAAACTGCCCAGACTGAAAAGACTTTCTTCCAAAGCAGTCAGAATCCAAATCTAAAATTTCCTCAAGCTTGGTTGAAATTCAGAGGTTCTAATTACAGAAAACATATTTATAAGAATATAATTCTTTCTTGGCCAATTGTATTTGTTTCCAGTTCATAAGCTCTCAGGCTACATACAACAAAATGATAAGTCATAGATTATAAATTATAAAATAGAATCATAAATTATACGATTCAAACAACAGGTGATAAATACCAATATGAGAAGGTAGCAGGAAAGAAAAGATGAGAAAGATGAGGATAATAGCAATATAGCCCTACTACATTATAGGTTATCGTCAATCATTGCCAATGATATGGATTTATTTATTTATTTATTTATTTATTTATTTATTTATTTATTTATTTATTTATTTATTTATTTATTTATTTATTTATTTGTTTGTTTATTCATTCATTCATTCATTCATTCATTCAAATTTATTTATTTATTTATTTATTTATTTATTTATTTATTTATTTATTTATTTATTTATTTATTTATTTATTTATTTATTTATTTATTTATTTATTTATTTATTTATTTTGATTTGCTTTCTCTATCCCCCAATTCTGAAGGTCTCAGGGTGGCTCACAACAGTATAAAATTACAATAACAATAATAAAAAGAAGTCAAGGGAAAAAAATTAGCAATTTCTAAAATCCAAATTAAAACTGTTTAAACACCACACATCCTCCTCATTTATACCAATGCATATACATGGACAAGCTACAGCTTGATTTAGGGCCCTTAGGCCTTACAAAAAGCCAGTAGGGTGGGGGCCATACGGACCTCAGGCGGGAGTTGATTCCATAAAGAGAAAGCCCTCCCCCATGGTCCCACCAACCTGCATTGTTTAGCTGACAGGACCTGGAGGAGGCTAACTCTGTGCTCTAATTGGTCTCTGAGGAATGCCTATCTTGGCTAATATTGACTGAACATTCTGCCCTCTGTTCTATTTAAGAGTAAAGGTCCCCAACTCTTTCAATTGTCCTATTTAAGGCAAAGGTTACTTACAAAGCTCTTCTATTGTTCTATTTAAGAGCAGAGGTTAAACTAGCAATTACGCATTCACCTATATGTTTGACATGATCTGTCTATACGATTCAGAGATTTCTTTATATATTAACCTATTACTAGCTAGCTATCTTTGGGGTAAGTCAATCATTGTAATTTTGTGCACAAGACGTTTTTTATAAGAATAAACACAACTGTCCGAGCAAGGAAGCTTCTCAGCTCGAAGAGACTTTCCAGAAAGAACTTCGTAACTTGGAAAAGCTTTGCTCAAAAAGCATGTCTCCATGTTCATGATTGCTACACTACATGGATAGATATCTTAAGGTATTCCTTTCCGAGCAATTGAGAAATGGTCTGAGACTAAGGGGCTTAGAAGCATTGCCTTTGTCATGGTCAGACCATTTTCTACTACGGCTTGACTTCCTGGCTCCAATCCTTCCCCGCAGGAAGGCGGAACCAATGAAGATGTTCCGCCCCAGACGCCTGATGGACCCAGAGGGCTTTCAGACGGCGCTTGGGGTTATTCCAGAGGCACTCATCCACAGTTCGGCGGAGTCTCTTGCGGAGGCCTGGAACACGGCTGCTGCAGAGGCTCTTGACCGGATTGCACCTTTGCGACCTCTCCGTGGCGCTAGACCCCGTAGAGCCCCATGGTTCAACAAGGAGCTCCGGGAGTTGAAACGCCAAAAGAGACGTCTAGAGAAGCGATGGAGGAAGAGTAGGTCTGAATCTGATCGAACACTTGTAAGAGCTTTTATTAAGACTTACAAAGTGGCGCTCAAGGCGGCAAGATGCGCGTACCATGCCACCTTGATTGCATCAGCGGAATCCCGCCCGGCCGCTCTGTTTAGGGTGACCCGCTCCCTTCTTAACCAGGGGGGAGTTGGGGAGCCCTTGCAGAGTAGCGCCGAGGAGTTTAACATGTTTTTCGCTGATAAAGTCACTCAGATCCGGGCCGACCTCGACTCCAATTGTAAAACAGAGTCGACTGACAATGAGTCAGTCGAGGTGACTGGGGCACATACTTGTCCACCTGTCTGGGAAGAGTTTGATCTGGTGACACCTGATGAAGTGGACAAGGCCATTGGAGCTGTGAGTTCCGCCACCTGTCTACTGGATACGTGTCCCTCCTGGTTGGTCTCGGCCAGCAGGGAGGTGACACGGAGCTGGGCCCAGGAGATTACCAACGCTTCCTTGGGGAGGGGAGTTTTTCCAACACTCTATAAAGAAGAGCTCGTGCGCCCCCTCCTCAAGAAGCCTTCCCTGGACCCAGCCGTACTTAATAACTATCGTCCAGTCTCCAACCTTCCCTTTATGGGGAAGGTTGTTGAGAAGGTGGTGGCACTCCAGCTCCAACGGTCCTTAGAAGAAGCCGATTATCTAGGTCCCCAGCAGTCAGCTTTCAGGCCCGGTTACAGCACGGAAACCGCTTTGGTCGCGTTGATGGATGATCTCTGGTGGACCCGGGACAGGGGTTTATCCTCTGTCCTGGTGCTCCTCGATCTCTCAGCGGCTTTCGATACCATCGACCATGGTATCCTTCTGCACCGGTTGGAGGGGTTAGGGGTGGGAGGTACTGTTCTCCAGTGGTTCTCCTCCTACCTCTCTGGCCGGTCGCAGTCAATGTTAGTGGGGGGTCAGAGGTCGGCTCTGAGGTCTCTCCCTTGTGGGGTGCCTCAGGGGTCGGTCCTCTCCCCCTTGCTATTTAACATCTACATGAAACCGCTGGGTGAGATCATCCAAGGACATGGGGTGAGGTATCATCAATATGCCGATGATACCCAGCTTTACATCTCCACCCCATGCCCAGTCAACGAAGCGGTGGAAGTGATGTGCCGGTGCCTGGAGGCTGTTGGGGCCTGGATGGGTGTCAACAAACTCAGTCTCAACCCAGATAAGACGGAGTGGCTTTGGGTTTTGCCTCCCAAGGACAATCCCATCTGTCCGTCCATTACCCTGGGGAGGAATTACTGACCCCCTCAGAGAGGGTCCGCAACCTGGGCATCCTCCTCGATCCACAGCTGACATTAGAAAACCATCTCTCAGCTATGGCGAGGGGGGCGTTTGCCCAGGTTTGCCTGGTGCACCAGTTGCGGCCCTATCTGGACCGGGACTCATTGCTCACAGTCACTCATGCCCTCATCACCTCGAGGTTCGACTACTGTAATGCTCTCTACATGGGGCTACCTTTGAAAAGTGTTCGGAAACTTCAGATCGTGCAGAATGCAGCTGCGAGAGCAGTCATGGGCTTACCTAGGTATGCCCATGTTTCACCATCACTCCGCAGTCTGCATTGGCTGCCAATCAATTTCCGGTCACAATTCAAAGTGTTGGTTATGACCTTTAAAGCCCTACATGGCATCGGACCAGAATATCTCCGAGACCGCCTCCTGCCGCACAAATCCCAGCGACCGATTAGGTCCCACAGAGTGGGCCTTCTCCGGGTCCCATCAACTAAACAATGTCGGTTGGCGGGCCCCAGGGGAAGAGCCTTCTCTGTGGCGGCAGCGGCTCTCTGGAACCAACTCCCCCGGAGATTAGAACTGCCCCTACTCTTCCTGCCTTCCGTAAACTCCTTAAAACCCACCTTTGCCATCAGGCATAGGGAAATTAAACATCTCCCCCTGGGCACATTTAATTTATACATGGTATGCTTGTGTGTGTGTCTGTTAGTATATGGTTTTTTTTAAATCTTTAAATATTTTAATTAATTGGATTGTTTATGATTTGTTTCACTTGTTGTGAGCCGCCCCGAGTCTTCGGAGAGGGGCGGCATACAAATCCAAATAATAAATAATAAATAAATAAATAAATAAATATAGGATAGTGGTTTGGCATTTGTATTTAGACACACAAATTAGGTGCGTTAGGTGGTTGTATACAGTAATTCCTAAGTTTGGAAGATTGATGGCATGGGGGGAAATGAAAACAAATGTTCCAGATTTAGAAAAAGGAGAGAGAAATTTTAGTTCTCACTAACTGTTAATTATTTTATTAGAAGAATTCAAACATAGGGATTTTTTGGTGTAGAGGGTGTTGGGGTAGAGGGTGTTGGGGTAGAGGGTGTTGGAGGCTGAGAAGACAGCAGCAGAAGACATCCAGATTGAAACAATTAAAGTAAATAATATTTATTTATGGAACATTTATGGACAACAATTATTTTCAAATCAATTATATGCTCATACTAATAATAAATTATGTGAGCTATATCCTACCAGCTTATTTTTCTAGAATTGAGCTGAAACTTCTTATTTTTTTTGTAATACATTCATGTAAATGTATTCTTTCTTCTGAAACATTCCAGTTCTTACCCAAAATATACAGTATTAAGCTAAATAATTTCTTTGCAAAAATGATTTGCAGGATTTCTTTTTCATGTACCTTCAAACTATTTTCTCTATTGTTAAATAAAACAATAACATTTTCCTCTATGCTCTTCAATTCTGTTCTTTTAGCTCAATATGTCATTTCCCCACCAGCATTAACAAGCAAACAACTATATTCAATATAAACAGAACATTTTCCTATTATTATTATTGTTGTTGTTGTTGTTGTTGTTGTTGTTGTTATTGTTGTTGTTGTTATTAGTGGATTTTTAAAACCACTTTCCCAGAGATTATTTTCTAAAATCTCCCCTCTCCACACATCTATGAACACATTTTGGAAATTAAAAACAAAGTAAAAACTCACTGAATAAAACCAAATTTATTCTGACTTTTGTGACCAAGATGTTGACAAATACAACTTGAGAATGATTGATTTGTTGTAGAATAGTTGTCTCCCAAAACTACAAGAAAAAGCAAGGTTTATAGGAACTGAAGCTCATTATAGCTTCAAACACACTGGCTCGCATGTCTCTGTTTGCTATGAAGGGGTATGTGGATGCTGCTGAGTCCCTAATGAAAGCAATTTCTCCAAAAGGGGCTAAGAGCAACCCAGCCGTGTGTGGGGTCACCCACGAACGCAAATCCTAGAAAGAAGAACCTGGACACATTCTCTCTCTGGGTGGAGTGACATGGTGTAGAGCCATGTGCTCCTTTTTATTTGGGAACATAAGGAAATGGGGTATAATTACATATACATGTTAAATGATACATCCAACCATACAACTTCAAATGTATCTTTTTGAGTTCTTCCTTTCCCATAGATATCAAGAAACAATTTCCTTGGAACTTCCTAAAAGCAGATGTTTATTCACACCTAATTTCTCTGAAGTCTTCTTCCTTATCTTGCTAATCTTCCTTAATTGCCCTGCTGTTGTGTGCTCCAGGCAATGAAGATTCCCCCCTTTGATCCTATAATGTCCTGTCCGGAGTGGTGAAAACTTTGTTTATTGTGAGATGTTTTATTTGAGCCCTGTAGTGATTGCCTGGAATGCAGATTAGACAGATTAGTGTCCTCCTGTCCTGGTTTTATAGAAATAGAGTATTTTTTATGCTAGAGATCCAGATTTTTAATACAATCCTATTCTAACATAATTTGCTATACTGCAACAGGGGTATTTAATATATGGTGACTAAAAGTTGTGGATAACCTTATCCTGGAGTTATATTACATGTATCTTTTAAAAAGTATTTTAATTTGGTCATAATCACATCCTCTAGCAATACATCATATGCAAGAAGATACAGTGGGGTCGTTATGAAATGGAAAATTTGGGGATTCTAATCTAATTCAATTCTCCATGTTTTCACATGAGGGAAAGACACTTGTTTTAAAATATTGTTTTTTAGTTAGTGATTTTTAAATGAGTAAATTAAACATGATAAAAAACAGAAAATGTGGGAAAGAAAGAAAGAGAGAGAGAGAGAAGAAAAAATATTGAAAGAAGAATTTCTGCTCTTCTTTACCTCGGTTACAAACTGAGGCAGTATCAATGCCTTTAAGATTATATTACATGGTCCGCTTCTTCCCAGAGTCACACTTTTCAACTGGCAAATCTAGAAACTTATTTTTGTTCCTTTTTAGTGAAAAGTCCATAAGGGGGTTCTGATGTTTTATAAAAGTAACATCTTACCCCTGGTCAAACAAGTCAAATTTATTTTCTTTCCTCTTGTGCAAAAAGCATTATATTGATTTATTGATTTATTGATTTATTAATTTATTAATTTATTAATTTGTTAATTTGTTAATTTGTTAATTTGTTAATTTGTTAATTTGTTAATTTGTTAATTTGTTAATTTGTTAATTTGTTAATTTATTAATTTATTAATTTATTAATTTATTAATTTATTAATTTATTTAATAATTTATTTATTATTTAGTCCAATACATAATACAAATTGAAGAGAATAGATATGTAGTAATATAACTTTTTAAATTAGACCTTTGGCAACTTTCCTCTTCATATCTTTACCAGAATGTTCTTCCATCTACTCTTAGTCTTAGACAAAAGTGTTCTCTTTCAAACCGGGTAGTATCATATTATCTTTTTTTGTCTCATGACCTATTGTTTCCATTTCACTTATTTATATTGCAGATTATTCAAATAGTTAATTAATATTTCGCTATTTGCTTTATTGATACCCTTTCCTCTTTTCTTTTGTACCTTTCCTAATATTATCAATTTTTCTCCAGAAATTTGCAGTCCAAAAAAGGTAGAGTAAGAAAAATAGACTTTAATTATTCATTTAAATCCAAAGTGCTTTAAAATAAGCAATACTCCAAATTTAACTAGTCTCCTAATGAATCTTAATATTTCATAATGAAAATTCTTAATTGAGTTTTTGCTTTAAATTAATTTTAAATTCTTTTAATTATTTCTTTCCATTTCATTTTACATGTCCCAGATTAAAGGAACACTCACTGGACAGTTTAGTTGCTCTGCTGCTTTGCTGGCTGCAGCTAGAGAAATATTCCAGATGTGTGCTAGAAAGTACTGAGGATAATGCTGAGGATTTTAATGAGTTTTTCACAGATAAAATCTCTCAGATCTGGACAGACCTTGACTCCAAATGGAATACAGTATCGGCTGACAATGAGTCAGTCGAGGTGACAGAGGCACTTCTTAGTCCTGTTGTGTGGGAGGAGTTTGACCTAGTGACACCTGATGAAGTGGACAAGGCCATGGGAGCTGTGAGTTCTGCCACCTGTTTATTGGATCTGTGTCCCTCCTGGCTGGTTTCGGCCAGCAGGGAGGTGACACGGGGCTGGGTCCAGGAGACTGTCAACAGTTCTCTGAGGGAGGGTGTTCTTTCCAGCTCCCTGCAAGGAGGCAGTTGTATGTCCCCTCCTCAAGAAGCCTTCCTCGGACTGAGCTGTTTTAAGCAACTATTGTCCTTTCTCCAACCTTCCCTTTATTGGGAAGATGGTGTCGCTCCAGCTCCAACTGTCCTTGGATGAAGCTGATTATGATTTAGGTCTGGCTACAGCACTGAAAGTTTATTAGAAGACCATCTCTCAGCTGTGGCAAGGGGGGTATGCCTTGTGTGCCGGTTGCGGTCCTATCCGGACAAGGAGTCACTTCTCACAGTCTGTCACACCCTTATCACCTCAAGGTTTGATTACTGCAATTCTCTCTACATGGGGCTGCCTTTGAAGAGTGTTTGGAGACTACAAATTGTGCAAAATGCAGCCACGCAACCTATAGTGGGGCTACCAAGATCTGCCCACATTTCAACATCACTTCGTGAGCTGCACTGGCTGGCAATTTGTCTCCAGGCATAATTCAAAGTGCTGGTTATGACCTATAAAGCCCTACATGGCTTAAACCAGACTACCTTCAGGACCGTCTTCTGCCTCATGCATCCCAGCAGCCGGTTAGGTCCCACAGAGTCGGCCTTCTCCAGGTCCCATTGGCCAGATAATGTCATCTGGTGGGACCTGGGGGAAGAGCCTTCTCTGTGGCGGCCCTAGCCCTCTGGAATGAACTCCCTCTGGTGATACATACTGCCCCCTCTCGCCTGATCTTTCCTAAAGCTCTGAAGATCCACCTTCATGGCATGGGGGCTGAGAGTGATGAGATTTTCTCCAGCCAATATTATGAATGATTGAATTGGATGAATATGTATGACTGTACATGGGGTTTTTAACCCTTTCAGTAATTTGTATAATGCTTTTAAAGTATTTTAGATTTCTTTTATATATTGATGTATTTATGTATGGTCTGTTAGGTTGTGTGATTGTTTTTTATCATAAGGGTTTTAAATTGTTTTTAACATTATATTTGTACATTGTGTATTGTTGTTGTGAGCCGTTCCGATTCCTTGGAGAGGGGCAGCATACAAATCTAATATATTATTATTATTATTGTTGTTGTTGTTGTTGTTGTTGATGTTGTTGTTGTTGTTATTATTATTATTATTATTATTATTTATAGTAATAGTTGCTTGTATCCTAAGATTTTTTTATTAATATTGATTGTTTTTTCATTGCTTATTTGACCTCTATGACAATCATTAAGTTTTGTACCACATGATTATTGACAAATGTATCTTTTTCTTTTATGTACGCTGAGAACATATGCACTAAGACAAATTCCTTGTGTGTCCAATCACACTTGGCCACTTGGCTATTCTATTCTATTCTATAATATTATATGCCACCCTGCGTCGCCTCGAGAAGGGTGGCATAGAAATCTAATAAATAATAAATAAGCAAAGACGGACTACAAATTGGGTTGAGTCAAGTCAAGCCCATTGTTCTTAAGGAAGTTTCACTTGAAGCTGAGATCTTGATGTATCTTCCTTGGTTCCTTATATTTTACTCATGGTCTGTAATTAGTCTTTGGTTCCAGTGGGTTTCCACATCTGGACAACCACATTTCAGAGCACACATGGACAATCTCTTGGTTTATTTTTGTTTGGAGAAGTTCAGATTTTCAGTCCAGTCACGACTCTTTGCCTTCGAGGTATCTCTGCTCTTCAGAAATGGATCAATTCATCATTTTCTTCACCTAGAAGTCCAGGGTCTAAAACATTTTGGATTATGCTGGAGTTCTACTGTTGTAAGGAATATTCTTCTGGGTTCAGTTCCAAGTGAGGAAAAAGACACTGGATTCATAGAAATTGCTTGGAAAGAAGGTTTAATGGAGGACAGGAGAACATGGCATGAACAGAAAGGGGAAATCACATGCTTCCAAAAGTTGGGTGAACAGAAAAAAGGACTGAGATACTAAGAGTTCCTTGATTCATGCCTTCTCTTGGGCCCCATCCCAGGGGGTCCTCCTGCTCATGTGGAAGAAGTGCACTCTGATTGGCTGTCAGACTCTCATGGAACCATACAGGGTCAATTCTGTAGAGTGCATTTTTGAGTTCAAGTTTGGCTAAGCCTTGCTGGGTGTTGTTTTAAAGAAAATGCTTTGAGCAATTCCTAATATGGCTGTCTGAAGGAGGCAGATCTTTGTTATGTAGAATAGATTGGTCCAGGTTAATAACAAATGTGGGGAGGGGGGAATGAGTGAGCTGGGCCATTCCTTGATGGCACATGAGAAAGGTGGGGACTACTAAGAGTGAGTCATTTTTCTGCCTAAACGCATGCTTCTGGAAATATTCTATATAATATTCTGCCTTTTTAATATTTTCTACGATATTTCATTTTTTCTAGTAGAAGGGTTGGTGCTAACTTCCTATAGTACATAATCCTGCTGAACCATACATTTCTGCAATTTTATTTTTTAAATACAGCGTTCTTGCTATTTATTACCATAACTTCTGACACTATAGAACTTTTCCTGTCTTTAATTAGGTGGGGATAGAATGCAATATTTTAAATAAACACAGGTAGTCTGACATAAGGCTTGCTTGTTTATTTAATAGATGTAGAATTTAATAGATATAGAATGCCTCTTTCATAAATACAAGGATTTATTTTTGTAATGGCTTACTTTCCAGGAACTGAACTTAGGATCTCTGTCTTCAGCGTTCTACCACTGAACCATGTTACATTCCTCTGTCTTGGTAGCCATTCTGTCGGGCTCTCTGGTAGACTCCTCCCGAAAATTCACAGGTAAAAATTTCAGACATGCACATGTTTGAAAATTCAAAACAATGTTCTTTTTAATGAAAATTCACTTAAACTAAGCCCTCTTTCTGTATAGCAAAGAGCACTCGTCTCCAAACAAACTGGTAATTTGTACAAGTCCCTTATCAGTTCTGTGATACTTAGCTTGCAGCTGTGAGACAATTCACAGTCCTTCTTCTTTCACAAAGTGAAACACACTTTGCTCTGGTTTAGTTCCAAAGTGGGGAAAAATCAGCACACAAAAGGCCAAAGTCAGCAAAGCAGGCACGAAACACAACGATCAGATAATTCTCCACAATGGCCAAACCCACAGGCTGCTATTTATAGCAGTCTCACTAATTACCACAGCCCCACCCAACCACAGGTGGCCTCATTTTCGTTGATAATAATCTCTCAGTTGTTGTTGCCTATGCATCGCTCTCCGCATGCGTGGCTGTATCATTAACTCTTGTTCCGAATCCAAGGAGGAGCTAGATAATTGATCTCCTTCTGAGCTGTCTGCCACACTTTCCTCCTCCCTGTCACTCATGTCTTCTTGGTCAGAGGAGCCTTCATCATCAGATTCCACCGGGGGTAAAACAGGCCTGCAGCATGTGGATGTCTCCCCCACATCCACAGTCCTTGGGGCAGGAGCTGGGCCAGAGCTAACCACAACAGTAGCTATGTACCAAGTACATAGAAAGTCTTTTCCAGCCTGCAAGCTATAGGAAAATTTAATCATACTGAATTTCTGTTTTTCCTATTTCTGATTTAAACCATCAACAGAAACCCATCTTCAGGAGGTTGGCAATCAGATGAAACATATAAAACTCTTGATCTTCTCTACCACACACACACTTTTATAAGCGATAGACTTTTAGTCTCCAGCACATGACTGAGGGTGTTTCTTTAATCATTACAAATGAGCATAATTGGGACAAGAGTGGTGATCATATTTCCACAGCTATGTATGCAGAACAATTTGTTTCACTCCTGAGGTTTGCAGTGTCATAAAGTCCTCATTGGAATAGAATTATAGCCCAGTAATTTACAGCAGTATTTACTCTCTGGGTAATTGACTGTTGATAAGGCTGTCTACAAGCCATATGGCACACAGCCACTTGGTCACTGAACTCAACTCCTTTGTATTTGGAATTCTAGTATTGAATGTGATTCACTAGCTCTTACTGAGGCAGCAGTGGACTGACATTATAGGATTATAGGTTATTTTTTTGCCTCTGTTCAATGAATATTTTATCTCCCTCCTGTCCTTCAATATGGAAACAGATTATTTATTTTTCAGATGAATGGTGAAGCACAGTCAGACGCACCCTCACAAGTTACTTGGCTTACAGAAAAGATATATCACAGAGTCTAAAAAATAATACTCTGTAGAGCAGGTCAGTTGGAACTGTTCCGTAACCAGTGGCCTCATACATCAAAGGATAGGGGGAATCTGTCAAATAAAAATTAAGTTCAGTTAGGCATATTCATTTTTTCTTTCTGATTGGCTTCTTAAAGTGCCTTGCTCGTGACCGCACTTTGAATAAACCACTTTATTCAAATTGTTTTACTTCTCAGAACATAATAACATTTGTTTTAATTTTATTTTTCAATCATATTTCTTTTATATTGTTTTATGGTTTCTATCTTTAAACCACCCAAGGTTATTTGGGTATTGTTCAAATTTGATGAATAAAGTAAAAAAAACACAAATAAAATAATGAAATAAAATGAAATATAAAATAAAATAAATAAAAGTGAAAGATGAACATTGTATCTGAATGTTTTTTTCTTCCTTTCACATCTTCATTATCTCTGCTGTGAAGATGTAGGGATTCTGACACAATAGAAATGATCTTATGGCTAGTCGACTGAAGATAGGACTTGTTAATTGATGCTAAATGTCAATGGATTTCAGGTGAAGATATTTGCTTAATAATTTTCAGCACTGAAAATAGATTTCTTCAATGATATTTTTGGTGGCTGGATACATGGGTCTTTGTAACCAGTTTCATGACTTCAAATTCATGACTTCAATATGAATTACAAATCGGATCACCCACGTAACAATTATGTTGGGATACCTACACTTGTATAACAGATGTGTTTGTTCTAGAAGTCCAAAAACAAAGCTATTGTACAATTTTGAACTAATTTTTGACATTAACTTTGTAACAGTCAGCTATAAACTAACTAATTTAATAATAAGAAGTTTACAATTTATGGTGATGTTGCTCAAAGAATATATAAAGCTAATATCAAATCAAATAAGAAGCACAAGTAACTTATGTGAATTTTATACATTATTCAGTTCAGTGAGAAAAGCCAGTAGTTCTATGATTGAGTTCAATGAACCTGTTCTGCTGGCGTGTCCCAACCACCCATAATTACAGGTTAATTAGTCCAAAAAGACACACACCACATGATAGAAGGAAAACCAAAAGCCTTTATCAACAGAAAAGCAGAAAAAACTCCCTTTTTAAATGTCAAAGGGATTTTCTGGTACACACAAGGCACAGGTTAAATTCAATCCAATTTCTCACCCAGTAACTGGGAAATTGAGTTCAATTCTAAAGTCCAGAAAGTCCACACACAGTCTTGAACAGGGAAACAGCAAAACCATGATCTTGACGAAACTATGAATCAGGTAAACTTCCACAAGGCTAAACCAGCAAGCTGCTCTTTTTATCTGTATCACTAATTACAGCAGCCCGACCCAACCACATGTGGCCTCACTTATCTCCTGTAATAATCCTTCAGTTGTTTTCTCCTATGCATCACTCTACGCATGTGTGGGTCTGTCATAAGTTCTTGTCCAGAATCCAGGGATGATAAGGATGATTGATCTCCTCCTGGGCTTTCTGCCAAACTCCCCTCTTCTCTGCCACTCACGCTTCTTTCGTCAGAGGAGACTTTGTCAGGAGATTCTATCGGGAGCAAAACAGGCCTGTGGCATGTGGATGTTTCCCCCACATCCACCTCCACATTCCTTGGGGCAGGAGCTGGGCCAGAGCCAACCACAACAGAACATAAGGCATGACATTTCAGAAATTAACACATTAAATTCATTAATTTAATCTGGAGATAAATTTATTTGGAGATTTATGATTGAAAATTTATAATAAGATATTCAATAGTAATCTTATCATTTTTGGAATCTAGGAAAAATAATTCTGGGTCAGCCAGAATGAGAAACTTCAAACTTCAGTTTTTAGTAGAATGAATGGAGTATTGTATTACAAGGATGGCAGACTCTTTAGAAGCCAGGTTTCAGGCAGATATCCTCAAGCTTTTTACTGCAATAAATATTTGCAGATTTCCCCAAATATATCAGGGATGAATAAAAGAAACCCGCAAAAAATTTGATGTCATCCTCCATTTGTAGTGTTGCCATTCCACCTCTGTTTTTGAGCAATAAAAAGGTTTGGGATAATATTGCAAAGCAAAAACTTGGCATGAATGAGACAATCTTACAGCAATTTCCTTGAATCCTAACACTCCTTAAAAGGGTTGGACATGGTACAGCCCTTTTAATGCCAGAGGGTAATTTTTGCATTTGTTTAGGAGCAGATGGATACTAATGAGACTTTTATTCATGCTTGTATATAGTATTTGATTGATACATAAAACAGCAGCCACCTGATGGTGCTCTTCTACTTTTCCAGAGATATTGTTTTGTATTGTCCATGTACTCTTTTTCTATCAAGCTTCTATTGACCAACAAATAAATTAAATTCTGAACTGAAGACCTTAATGCAAAGGCGATAATCAATGGCTTTCAGGGTTCTCTAGTTATAAAGAAATTCTGTAATTTTTTTTTTAAAAAACCTAGAACTTTCTGCTAAAGAAAGCTGTAATAGGTAGTAGAAGCTTTTCTAGCCTAAATCACATCTATTACAGGCTCATGAGAAAAGGATATTTGCATGTGAGTACAATATTTCTCTGAACTGTCAGGCCACTCGTTAACAGAGTGGTTCAGCTGAGCAGATTTTTAAGCTTAGGAAAAATTAAACCTATTTCAGCATGCCCCAATGATTGGTCTGAAAGCACATGAGCTGGCATGCATTTTATTAAACCAATAATGGGAGCAAATATTTAAAAGCTTACACATCAGTCACCATCCCTTTTCTTCATAATTTCAGAAGGTTTAAAAGATGCTTTTGTTAGATATTGTCCAAATAAGCTCCATTTGTAAATTTATCTGCAGCTCTCTTGAGCTAGCTGCACATATTAATTGCATTCACATTCTAATTCACGTTATCATTTTTTTGCACAACATGGGCTCTGAATATTTATTTAAAATATTCAGTTTAGAAATCTAATTTCTTTCCTTGAAAGTCTGTTGTGAAATGAAGAAAAATTTTACGGAAGTCTGAACCAAGTTGTATTTGGGATTTCTCTCTCTCTCTCTCTCTCTCTCTCTCTCTCTCTCTCTCTCTCTCTCTCCCTCTCTCTCTCTCCCTCCCTCTCTCTCTCTCTCTCTGGATCAAGATTCCTCTTCCTGTATTGATCTTTTCTGCCCTGGTATTTTCTTAGTGTATTTATATTCTCGTCTACACAAAGCTGCCAAAATAGGTGAGAATCTCCTATTTTGAAGGAAAATTTTCTCTTTTGAAAGAAAATGGCACTAAAAAAATGAAAGAGAGGGATTTTGTTGTTTATTAAAAATAGTTGTGAATCAAGTTCTAACTATTACTTTTCGTAGCCTTTAAGAATCACATACGATCCATCAAAGGACCAATAGATAAAATATAGGTATGTTCATAACATTTAGATCCTTGTCATCTTGGAATAATTTTAAGGTACATTGCAATCTGGAAAATCTTTGCCACCATTTAATTCCATGCTCCTTCTTTACTGCAACTTAAAACTCCACGAAGCCCACAAGGCTTTGAAGCTTGAAACCTTATGGGCAGTCTTTTTGCAGTTTATGCTGTAGTGGCAGTCTAGGGAAGCATCTCAACCCCCTAGATAAAATCTCAGACATGCATTAATGAACCAATGCACCAAAAATCTTGGTCAATGTTAATAATAATATTGTGAAATTCTGACATTGTACTTTGGAGGATTCCTTTATTTTGATTTCCCCTTAAATGTTTGTGTATACATGCAATATATGCATATACACTCATATATAAATACATCAGGGCTGGATTCTGATTTCCTTTACTGCCAATTCATTCAGAGATGCATTTCATATGTATGTGCGCATGTGCAGTAATACAACAAATTTTATGTGCATGTGCAGAAGCAAAAAGCAAGATGGTGGCATCTATGGCACTGCTGATAGAACCAGTCCGGGGGCGTGGCAGGCCTGTATCGCTGCTGATCCCAGTTCCTAACTGGTGTGAATCCACCTCTGAAATACATGCATACAGAGATAAAATGACAATACAAAAAATACACAACGGTATCTTGGTACTCAACTGCTTTGAAACTCGTTGAATTTCGATGCATTTTGACATGAAAATTTTGTCTTACTACTAGTTCATTTGTTACTCAGTGCACAAGCTATAATTTGTCAACCTCAACTATCTTGTGACTCAATCTTTATTACTTATGGGCAGTGATGGGCTCCTACGGGAACGGTCAGGAACACAGTTGCGATAGCAAAATTTGGAGCTCCACCCCAGATCACCCAATTTGCACTGAAAGATGTTGAAACAAAATGCATAAGCCACACCCACAGTGTGGTAGTAAAAATTTTGGTAACCCATCACTGCTTATGGGGGAAAATATTCGGTACTCATCGTTTTTGGTATTCATGGAACCAGTTAACTATGAATACCAAGGTACTAATATATGCTAATGTACACTTTCATGAACAATGATGGGGATTGGTTTGATTTTTAAATCATGGGTAATGGTGCCCATAGGACTGGAAGTAGGTAGAGATCCAGAACCTCTATCAGCAGAATGAGCAGGAGGCTTTCCAAGTGAGGCAGATTCACTATATCAGGTGAATTAATTGGCACGGCCATCTATGCAAATATATAGTCCTATTAGTTCACATTCTAAAATTGTCAAACTTTATTATTTAAGAGCATAAGAACATCCCAGCGACCGATTAGGTCCCACAGAGTTGGCCTTCTCCGGGTCCTGTTGACTAAACAATGTTGTCTGGTGGGTCCCAGGGGAAGAGACTTCTCTGTGGCGGCCCCGATTCTCTGGAACCAGCTCCCCCCAGAGATTAGAACTGCCCCCACCCTCCTTGCCTTTCGTAAACTCCTTAAAACTCACTTCTGCCATCAGGCATGGTGGAATTGAGGTATTCCCCCTCCCTCCCCTGGCCTATATAATTTATGTATGGTGTGTCTGCGTGTATGTCTGGTTTAATAATGGGGTTTTAAAATGTTTTTTTTAAATTTATTAGATTTGTTATGAATTGTCTTATTGTATGCTGTGAGCAGCCCCGAGTCTACGGAGAGGGGTGGCATACAAATCTAATAAATAAATAGATAGATAGATAGATAGATAGATAGATAGATAGATAGATAGATAGATAGATAGATAGATAGATAAATAAATAAATAAATAAATAAAAAGAGCCATGCTGAATCAGGACAAAGCCCATCGAGTCCAGCATTCTGTGTCACACAGTGGCCCACCAATTGTACATGGGGATCTTGAGTAGAAAGAGAAGGCAAAACTCTCCCTTTGCCTTCACCCCCAACAAATGGTACTCAAGGGAATCCTGCCTGCCTCAACCAACATAGAAGCAGCATATGGACATCCATTTCAATAACCACCGATACACTTGGCATCCAGGAATCTGTTTAATTCTGCTTTGAAGCTATCAAGGCTGACAGCTGTCACAACCTCTTCTGGAAGTGAATTCCATTTATCACTGGTCCTGAGTCATAAATAGAGAAGTGTGAAAGTGATGTGGATTAGAAGTAGATTGGTTCACCAATTTCTCTCTAGAGATGTACGAAATATTAATACCTTTTCTGGTTAGGTCTTAGAGTGAATAATAGACTCTTTTAGCAATGAATTAATGCTCTCTTCAAAATTTCTTGTTCAGTTTATTTTTCTCTTTTGTTCCATCATTATGTAATAGATTGAAACAAAGCAAAATAATAGAGGAGATTGAGGAATGAATTATTCATCAAATGTGACAAAATTGTTGGGTTGTGTTATTTATTCAACCTACAGTTTGCCTCAACGCCTTACTTTAGTGTATTTTAAAAGGTTTTAAAATTCTTAGAGATCTCCCAATGGAAAATATGTATAGGACTGTTTTGTAATATTATTCTTTCTGTACATCCAACTGATCCTTCATTTGTATCTTTGAAGGGAACAAGAAAAATAGAGGTTTTATGATGTTTGCCCAATTACTGCAATTTTTCCAATTTAATTGCTGTGCTTCGTAAAAATTTACTATGTAAATCCATGATTATTATTGTCATTTGTCTAGGATAGTATTCTCATTCATTACTATTTTTAGTCCAGGATTATAATTGCTATATTTCTATTCACCCTAGGGGGCAATGGCTGAATAGAAATAATTGAAGGAGGACTGAAATTCATCTTTCTATTATCAGTTATCTTTTTTTATATATTAAAGTTAATGCTACAGTGAAAAAATATTTTCTGAATCTTCTTTTATGACCCACATCCAATTTTTTTTTCATTACTCAGATAAATTTAACATAGTAATACATTACCTTGATAATATTCTCTGAAAATTAGTTGTTAGTTATCCGTAATTATTTCAAGACTTTTGAAAATGAAAATCTCCCTATACTGTAAATCTTTGTTTATCTGCACTCGACTTATTCATATGAAGATTTATCAATTCGTAAGGTGTTGAAAATGTGGCTTTGTATTCAGGCCTGGGCATGAACTGTGGCCTCCCAATTATGTGGTTGCCAGGCTGCTATGTGTATTTTTTGTGTGCATTATGTATTTATTCAATATTATTATATATTTATTTATTATATACTGCCTGAAGTCACCTAAATGTAAGATCAAATAATCAAATCAAGCCAGCAAGCAAGCAACCAACTCTCTAAGGGGAAAAAAAAGAATAGAATAATATTTTAGAACAATTTGACTGACAAATATAGCAAAACATCTTTTAAGTGTTTAAAAGACAATACGACAATAGGACAAGGACGGTAGGCACAATGGTATTCAAGCCCTTTACAGACCTTTTAGAAAGGGGAAGAGGTCAATTGTAGATAATATAAGGTTAAAGGTTTGGGGATTTATCCCTATTAATAGGGTTTGCCTGCTCCGACCCCGACATCCACAATACTTTGCACTGCTGGCATGAAGCCAGCAATGCAATCTCACAAATTAATGTGAGATCGCCACCCAATGCCGGCAAGCACGTGGGGGGCGTGTTCCCCTAGCCCCGGCGCAATTTTTGACCAGCTGGTAAGTTGGCTGGCCATGCAATTCTGTTTGATTACTTGAACCCTTTTGATGCATTTGATAAGGACAGTGGATGATAGAGAAATTTCTTTACACTAACTGTTGTGGTTAGCTCTGGCCCAGCTCCTGCCCCAAGGAATGTGCAGGTGGATGTGGGGGAAACATCCACATGCTGCAGACCTGTTTTGCTCCCGATGGAATCTGCAGACGAAGCCTCCTCTGACCAAGGAAGCGTGAGTGACAGGGAAGAAGTGAGTTTGGCAGACAGCCCAGGAGGAGATCAATCATCTGTACCATCCTTGGATTCTGAACCAGAATTAATGACACATTCACACATGCGTAGAGTGATGCATAGGAGACAACAACGTATGGATTATTACAAGAGAAAATGAGGCCACCTGTGGTTGTATGGGGATGCTATAATTAGTGCTACAGATAAAAGTGCAACCTGGTTTTTTAGCCTCATGGCAGTTTATCTGATTCATTGTTTCGTCAAGATCGTGGTTTTTGTGCTGTTCAAGATTGTGTGTGGACTCTCTGGACTTTAGAATTGGACTCAATTTCCCAGTTATTGGGTGAGCAATTGGATTGCATTTAACCTGTGTCTTGTGTGTACCAGAAAATCTCTTTGACATTTAAAAAGGGAGCTGTTTCTGTTTTTCTGTTTATAAAAAGTTTTGGGTTTTCCTTTTATCGTGTGGTGTGTGTCTTCCTGGACTAATTACCCTGTAATTATGGGAGGTTGAAACACGCCGGCAGAACACTAAAAATATCAGTTGTGTTTTTGTTTTATTTTGTCACAAGTGCCAGATCAAAAAGTTTGTATTTGTTTTAAATGCGCTATTAGTTATATTGAAAGTAATATGTTATTTCCCCTTATGAAAATATGCACATTTTTCAAAAACCCAAACAAATCTATGTAAGCAAGATCATAGCCTGTTTTGAAATTAAATCTTTCTGGCATGATCAGACCAAATGAGAAAAATGGGAGGCAAAATCTTAATTTTCACCTGCAGTGCTATGAGCCTTAAAAATAAAACTGAACAACAACAAAAAAATGAAATGCAGAAGCTGTAACCTTCTAATTTAAAGTGATAACTGCAATGAATTCTTGGAATGAAGAATTCTTGGAATGAATTCTTTAGCAACTTCCGGCAGGTCAAAATTTCCATGACTAGTTCTTCAGAACGTACTGCCTTGGCAACTTTAAGAAATATGGACTTCAATTCCCAAAATTGCTTACTCAGCAAGTTTAACATCATAAAGCTGCCAACATTGAGAAACATTAATCAAGAACTTTGGTACCCCAATGTTTTTAAATCCAATTTACTAAACCCGCCAACTTTTTTTTCTTTCGTCTCTTCCATTGCAGCTTCATTCCTGCCATGCCTTACTCAATTTCAACTTTCTTTCTTACTTTCTGTTTTATTCCCAGCTATTCTCTCAGAAATCACTGCCAGGGACAGCTTGTATGTTTGGGAGATCAAATGACAGAATGGTCTTTACGATATTTAGCTTTTGAATTCCATCATGCTGTCATTTTGACTTATTTAGTCATAACTCTCTTAATCTTGTGGAGAAAAATTCAGCAGCCAATATGTAGCTCATAATTGTTCTTTATTCTTTATAACTAGATAAACCATGACTTTCTCTGTAAACACCACTTGCTCTGACACCAAACTTTAGTCTCTTTTTCATTTTCAGATCTTGAAACCTGGTGCCTTTATAAGTTTCATTAGCATGAGTGAATAAAAATTACAACAATGAAATTCTATGGTAGTAGAAGAGAGGAGGTCTTTCTGCATAAAAATAAAATTTTGTTATGTTTTACCTACGGATTTTTAACACTAGTTGTTGAAGAAGGCTATTTTAAGGTGATATCTTTCTCTCTTATATGTGTGTCTGTCTGTCTATCTGTAAATTATCTATCTATCAATCATCTTCTTGGGATGCTCTGCTTTCAAACTGATCATTGCTTTACCATAGAGCAATGAAACACAATATTTGAGAGTGGAGCCACACCGCACACCTGTCATTTTCAAGAGAGTATGCTCTTTAGAGTATCAATTTATCCTTTATTAAAGGGCAGAAAAGGTGGTCAGGGAGGATGATGGCCACTTTTATCTTTGAAACATTATATTTCCTATGCAATTTCATTCTGCCTGAAGCAGAAAAAAAAATCTTATTGTTCAGATTCTTTGAATAACTTTTCATGGGTTATCCTAGGTTAGGGAAACTGAAATTATCTAAAGAATTATATTTATGTGTGGAAGAAAGAGAAAGGAATGACTATCTATCTATCTATCTATCTATCTATCTATCTATCTATCTATCTATCCATCCATCCTTCCTTCCTTCCTTCCATCCATCCATCCATCCTTCCATCCATCCATCTATCCTTCCATCCACCCACCCACCCACCCTACTGATATTTGGGTCTCCAACTGACTAAATTTAATATAATTTTTAATATTTAATATCAAGGAGCTATCAGAAAAAAACCCATGGAGTTCAATTCTATTTGAATTTTCTTTGAATATAAAATGAGAAAGGTACCTGTTTTTAGAGTGCATATTTCAATATGAACCATTTTCTTCTGTTTGGCAATCTTATTAACACTTTTATCTCTGTCTTATCCCACAATCTTATTAACATTTCTAGAAGAACTTAATTGGATACCTGGATAGCTATTCCCTGTTTTAAAAAAATCATTTCCATGTTCACTGCTGTCATGCTGGCTGTTGGCCACTCAAAGAGTGGGAGAGTAGCAGCCATTTCCATTGCCACCCAAGAGGAAGAATTTGTGAAAACAAATCAGGGAGATAGAAACAATCCAGCAACAATACAGATATGAGACAGATACAGGGCCTCCTTTTATTACAGGCTCTTAAAGTGATGTCAGCCCAAACATCTTGCAGACTCACTCCCAGTATTACATCATCATAGCAACTGGTCAGCTCTTAAATCATTAGTCTGACAGTTCAAGACAAGCATACAGCTTACCAGCAAAATGCAAAACTCCTAGGAAAGAAAGTACAAGCGTGAGTCCTTCCTTCTATCGAAGCCACCAAAACATGTCAAGTGATCAATGTAGACTAGATTAAGAAATTATAAATGCTAATAGCTTAAGCTAATGCTTAAAAGTCTGTGTTGACTAATTGGCCCCCATCTTCACCTAAATCTTCAGCAAATCACTAGAGTTGTGCTATGTTCCTTCCTGCTTCAAACGCTTGACTATCATCCCAGTGCCGAAGAAGCCCTCCATCAAGGAACTGAATGACTACAGACCAGTTGCTTTAACATCTGTAATTATGAAAACCTTTGAAAGGCTAGTGATGTTCCACTTGAAAACCATCACAGATCCACTGTTAGTCCCCCTGCAGTTTGCATACCGAGCAAATAGATCAAGAGATGATGCTGTTAATATGGCTCCACACTACATCCTTCAACATCTTGAATGCACACCAAGACAACTAGACAGAAGAACAGTTTTTTCCTGAATGCTATCACTCTACTAAACAAATAATTCCCTCAACACTGTCAGACTTTTTACTAAATCTGCACTTCTATTTCTACTAGTTTTTCTCATCACTCCTATCATCCTTTTCCTCCCACGTAGGACTGTATGACTGTAACTTGTTGCTTGTATCCTAAGATTTTTATTAATATTGATTGTTTCTTCATTGCTTATTTGACCCTTATGACAATCATTAAGTGTTGTACCACATGATTCTTGACAAATGTATATTTTATTTTATGTACGTTGAGAGCATATGCACCAAGAAAAATTCCTTGTGTGTCCAATCACACTTGGCCAATAAAAAATTCCATTCCATTCCATTCCATTCCATTCTATTCTATTCTATTCTAATATCATTTTATTATGAGGTTACAATAACAGGTTTTCAAATCTAAATAGTTCTACTTCTTTCCTGCCTTTATCTAACTATTTAATGGAGTTGGATGGAATGTAACTTTATTATTATCTGTTCAAAACTATGTGAAGTCATACCAGCCAGTCTTTATTTGTATTGGGCTTCATATGCACACAGTTCATTTTTATTATGGTTGCTTGTACAATCAACCAGATATTAGACTAGGTTTGGCATTTTTATGCACCTCTCAAGTCCTTCACAAGGAAGTGGGGGTAGGGTGGAGAAATGGTACCACATATGTTGTTTGATGTTATTAAAGGTATCTTCACAGGATGCAAGCTGTTCATGATAAAGCTGCCTCTCGTAATTAACTAGTGGTGATTTTGTCAATGTCAATGAATTTATGAACAAAGAAACAAAAATAGAAGACAGAAGAGCAAGTTGCAGAACTTTTAAAACAGATCAGATTGGAGTGGAGTTATTGTTAAAACCCAGGTGAACTTATAGATATGGATTTAGCAATGCTCTGGACTATAAGATGCACCTATCTTCTGGGGAGAAAAACAAGAAAAAACATCTGCATCTGCTTCCAGGCAATTTGCCTCCTTGCAGCAAACAGCCTCATCAGCTTCAGCACAGCCTGATTAATAATGAGCAGCTAATTGGTGGTTGGATCTGCCCCCCCCCACACAATACCACCTATCAACTGTTCCAGGCTGTGGGGATCGTGACTGTCCATCACCACCATCGCTGCCCATCACTGCTGCCACCAATTGCTACTTCTATCTATGCACCCTGTTTTTGGCCTCCACATGCCCCATTTTTGGCCCCTTCCAAGAAGAGGGGATACCCATATTGCCTGAAATGGTCCAAAACAGGATACTTGGAGGCTGAAAATGGTGCCCACAGAGGCGACGATCATTGAAAGTGGTGATGGGCAGCACTGGGGGTGATGGGAAGTGTTTTTTTTTTTGCTGCAAGGAGGCAAATTGCTAGGAGGCAGAGGCTGAAGGGTGGGGCCAGCAGATGGGCAGGGCTTCAGCAACACAGACATTTCCACCCACTCTTTTTTTTGGGGGGGGGTGTCTAATACACTGAAAAATACAGTAATTGCTCAGCATGGAAGGAGATGATGTTTGGAGGAGAAAAATATTTTTGGAGATTGGGCAATGATTCAAAGTAAGTGAAATCATATCACACATTCTAGGATTTTTAAAATTCTTTCCTGGAGCTTTAAATGTGAGAAGAACGGGTCCTCCTCTTCCTCCTCCTCTTTTTTAAAAGAACTTAAACCTATTTTCTGGCTAATATTAAAGATTTATTGTGCTTCTTAACTCGGTAACTGACCCAGATATTTTCTTTTTTCTCAGCTTGACTAACTCCACCTCTGTAAAGGGACTCCAGGTGAGAGTAGAGAGATTTTTGCTGTCTTTTAATACCATGTATATCTAATTATTTCCTTCTTACTTTATAGCTGTGAATCAAAGATGAAACTTTTCTACAATTTTGTCTGATGTAAAGGAGTCAGCCCAAAAGTAAAAGAAAAAAAAAGCGCAATCTTGTCTTTGTATAATGGTTCCCATTTTAAAAGATATCTAAGAGTAGAAAGAAGACAAAGACAAATAAATAATACCTCCATGTGCAGAAAAGAGACAAAAATAAGAAAGGAAGCAAATATATTTATTTATATAGGCACTGTCCCTATTTATGCAGCGATTGGTAAGGGGTGATACCCAACCAAGGTCTTTTAAATAAAGAGTATTTAAAAACATGGATCTTGCAGAAATTGTAAGCCATTCAAAAGAGAACTACAAGTACTGCCAAAAGAAGGGGTTGGATGTTATTGAGGGACATCATGGAGAAAGTAGCAGTCATTAGGAAACAGTATTCAGCAGAGAAATAACCTAAACATAAATAGCTTTGAGGGAATAGCAACCAAAAAAAGGAGAAACATTCAGGAAACAGTTGGGGAAATAACAGCTAATGAGAAGTGAGAATGGATGAGAAAATAGCAATCATTGGGGAAATAGCATTCAGTGAAAAAATAGCATTTAAACAGTACTGAGGGAGTAACAGTGAACAATCCTTAGAGACTAACAATGAAATAGCATGTGCAGCGCAGCTTTTAGAGAGGTATCAGGCCCAATGGTACTTTATATCAATATTTTATATAGCTTTTCTTCTTTGGCAAAGGAGAAGAGTGTTGTGAAGAAACTGGAAAATTGAGAGGTGTTTGTCTTTCAGTATTTGGATTTGGGAATTATATGGAAAAAGAAAACTGGTCAATATGTAACAGAATTTATTTTGAAAGGGCGAGAAAGGAGGAAGGAAAAGGCAAAGGGGTTGAGAAGCAGTAGATCATGGGAGAGAAATGAGGACTAATGTATTGTTCTCACTTGGTCCTGGTTCATAAACACTGATGGTAAACAAAGATTTCAGAAAACTAGAGGAAAGAGAGAAACAATTCTTACTGATATATTGCTCACTAATGGGTTTTGGGGTGTATCAACTCAACATGATCATGGGTTAAGCTTCCTTAACCCATGATTCCCCCGGAGCTAGACTCAGACCAATTCAAGTGGTGGATGCTGGATATCACTCCTTAAGTGATATGGATCCAGCAGAAACTGATATCATTTTCAAGGCTGTGAAAGCCTGCTTAGTAAATGCTTACAAGGGTCAGGAAGGCTGTGCTTTTGAGCTTGGTGGTAGTAACAAATCAGAGGAACTAAGTTCATTGGCTACTTGAGACTGCAACTGCAAGTCAGTGTTCAATGTAGAAACTTGGCATGCCTCTCCTCAGTTTACTAACTCAATGGCTGGACTCAAGCCAATCCATGAAAGAGGTTTGGCTCGCCATGTTGAGGGAAATTCAGCTGCTGCAGTTTTCTTTAACTGACTTCAACTACAGTAGAAATAGAGAAATTATTTCTAAACAAAGGGGTGTTTTCTTCTCTGTGTAGCTAGAAAACTAAGATTTTTGTCTTCCCATGTGTGTATTATGCAGAACTGTTGAGTTGTACCATCATTGGGGTAAGTCACAAAGCTTTCTGATTGTCTCACAGATGTCCTTGGAGCTCATTGTAACATTATCCCTTTCATCTTAGTCAAGGTAATCAGCCTTCCAACACAATGTATTTGACCTGTTCCAGGTCGCTCCAAGGTGAATATATTTACTGTATTTTTCAGATTATAAGACACACTAGAATATAAGATGTATCTTAGTTTTGGGTAGGAAACCAAGGAAAAAACAAATCTGCCTCTGTCTCCCAGCAACCAGCACAGATGATATATACTTTTTTCCTGAGTATTTCTGTGCATGTGCATCTGACCCATAGAAATAGCAAGGAATTGGAGAAATGTACATTATGGCAGTATATTAATGCCAGCAAGTTTTCTTAGATGTAATCGTGCTAACTCCTCCCAATTATTTAAATAGATCAAACATGACTAAGTCAGGGTCTAACTCAGCTGCCTTATCTTAATACTACAAGAGGACACTGTTATATTTCAGACTATACTTGTACAGAGGCTGTTAAAATTGGTGTGGCTTTCTGGAAGTATATGTTATTCTCTGCTATTTAAAAGAAGAAACAATACAACTGGGCCTCTTCAGATCAAGCATTTGTTTTAAAAAGCTTCTTCATTTTGTTAAAGTTGTCTAGAACAATAATAAAGCAGTCTTTAAAAAAATAAATCTGAGGCATTTATAGTTATTGACTTACCTCCTTTCAGCAAACAACAAACCACCAGTTTCAGCACAGTCTGATTAGCACAAGAAGATAAAATTCTGCTTTGCCTCTCCCTGCCAGCAATTTGCCTCTGTGCAACTTTAGTTTCACTTTCATTTTAGCATGTGGGCTTTCCTGCAGCTTCAATCAATCAGCTGAGGATCAGGAGGCATATAATCAGTGGCTTGTGCTAATCAGGCTCTGGGCTGCTTGCTGCAAGTAGGTAAATTGCTGGGAGGCAGAGACAAAAGGGTGGAGGTGGCTGGATGGGTGTATAAGATGCATCCACATTTTCACCATCTTTTGGGGATAAAAGGGTGCATCTTATACTCTGGAAAATAAGGTAAATAGCATTGGTTTTAAACCTGATCAAAATATCACATTTGCAAGGGGCTGTAAAGGAAATAGGATTCTTCATAAGCACTGCCCCGTGACTTCTCCAATAGTTACTATATTATAAAGACTTTTATTTCTGAATAACTATAAAAAGGCACAGTGTAAGGATTTCATGGCTGAAAGGTCTTCAGGTGACCCTGAAGGAAACCTATTACACAGAGCTATGTGTAATAAAGTTTTCAATGCCTTCATTTATGCAAAAAAAAATTTTTTAATCAAATTGGGGTTTAATTATACTAACCATGGTAATAGCATTAGTCTATCCCCCAGTTCACATGTTCCATATTCAGTTGAAAATGTGGAGAAGTTTAACCACATGGACCCACAGAATTCTAAATACTATTGGTATTCTGAGCATGACTGTCTTCCTGTAAATGTTATATTACCAGATCCAACCCTAAACTATGATATTCTCTATTAATGGAGTAGTACGTATTTGGAACTCTTAACACAGACCTATGTGTAATAATGTCATCTCATATTATTTTACTTATAGTTGTCACACAAATATATAGTAGACACAGAGTTCTTTTATATATACTAATATTTCATATTAAAGCCAACGTATACACCAAAACTGTTTTCTCTTTTCTTTTCCAAATTGTGAGCCAGTGTCTTCCCATCAAACATGAATCCCAGCGTCCGATAAGGTCCCACAGAGTTGTCCTTCTCCGGGTCCTGTCGACTAAACAATGTTGTCTGGCGGGCCCCAGGGGAAGAGCCTTCTCTGTGGCAGCCCCGGCCCTCTGGAATCAACTCCCCCCGGAGATTAGAACTGCTCCCACCCTCCTTGTCTTCCGTAAACTACTTAAGACCCACCTATACCGCCAGGCATGGGGGATTTGAGACAACTTTCCCCCAGGCTTATTATAATTTATGTTTGGTATGTATGTGCTGTTTGGTTTTTAATTATGATAGGGTTTTTAGTTTTTTAATATTAGATTTGTGCCATTATAATATTGTTTTTATCGTTGTGGTGAGCCGTCCCAAGTCTTTGGAGAGGGGCGGCATACAAATCTAATAAATTATTATTATTATTATTATTATTATTATTATTATTATTATTATATCAAAACTGTATCTCCAACAGTCTTATTAGGGGTGAAATTCATTTTTTTTACTAACAATTCTGTGAGCGTGGCTTGGTGGATGTGGCAGGGGAAGGATACTGCAAAATCTCAATTCCTATCATATTCCAGGCAAGGATACTGCAAAATTCCCATTCCCTCCCCACTCCTGGGGGAAAGATATTATAAAATCTCTATTTCCACCCTACTCTGGGGCCACCAGAGATGGTATTTGCCAGTTTTCTGAACTACTCAAAAATTCCGCTACAGGTTTTCTGAACTGCTCAAAATTTCTGCTACCATTCTCCAGATACTGCTGGATTTTACTCCTGGGTATAATCTTCTGCAAGCAAAGGAGTTAGGATGCCTCATTCTGCTTCCAAGATCTCCTAATCTGAAAGAATTTCAGATCTTTGGTAGAGGTCAAGACAAAAATAAATTTTACAACAAGTTTAAATTTAGTGTGTAGAAAAAAAAGTGCTTCAAATTGATGAAGGAACAAATTGAACTTAAGACTGGAAAAAATGAGACAGAGACAAGCCCTTGACAGCTTTGTCTACTCCTTGAAAGATTTTATCTGAAAAGGAATTTATTTTTTCTCCAATCCGCTAATTAGGAACTGATGCAACAGCTCTATTTGTTCACATTTATCATCCAAAGCTTTAAGCACAGTCCTAGGGTTTTAACTACTGTATTTCACAAGCAAAGAAACAATACTGAAGCACACATTATATATATATTCTTTCAACACATGATATATAGAGCTAAATTGTAATTTATACTGAAAAAATCCTTTATGGATCTTTTTCTCCACTAGAACACGATGGAGGGATGAAATGGTAGATATTAATGACATATGGATGAAAATCTATTAAAGAAACTATATTTTCCTTCCATGATTAAGATAATATTGCAATTTTCAATACTTTAGATTGCAGATTTTTCTGAATTAATAAGGAACTAATTCACAGCATAAATGTGGGGCAGTTCAAATACACTGACAATGAAAAATCCCCTGCTATTTTCTTTCCATTTTAATTAGTGTGCAGCTTTTTTGTGCAATGTGCATTTCTGCATTATTAAGTGCAAAATAAATGAATTAAAAAGATGCTTAGGTTTCATGCTGGATCACGGATTTGCATACCAAAAGCCTTCTAAAATAAATAAACCTCCTCTTTTATCTATAGCACATCAATTACTACTCTGATGCTTTTTTTGCTGTAGAATTTTAGTAATGGAAATAAATTATTAGCCATGTCAGTATAAACAAAACTATAAAGAAAATGAATGGATGGATATTAGCATGTTCCATCCAAAAAATTTATGGTTACCGTAGTTGTTCCATGAAAGGTTCTGAAAGGAGTATTTTCAAATTGACTTGAATAGGGGTCAGGAATATTCTTTGCTTTATTATCCTACTTATAATATATCCTGAACTCAAGCATAAGACACAATAGTAGTTAACCTTAGAATTTTTTAATAGAAATCAGTGGACCTTCTCTTCTTAGAAATACTCTTAATAAAACTCCCTTAATGTTCTAGTTTCTCCTAGATTATGACTAGTATTATGGTCGGTTCTGTCTGGGTGCCCCCAGACTTCAACACCAACTGGAAAAAGCAGCCAGACACGCTGGTAAAAGCAAAAGCACTTTATAGTTTGAAAAATAAACACAGAGAAAACCTGTTCTTCCCAACAGGCAGGCTATGAGACTTCACAGCAGAGTCCTGATGGCCAGACAATACAGCAGACTTCTTGCTGGCACACCCACCACTGTAGAGAATAAGACCCACACCTTTTTCCCCCAAGGTTTCAGTATTCAAAGTCACAAACCAGAATTCCAAGACGCCAAAGATCACAGCCAGGTCCCAGGACTCCCAAAGATAATAATCCACAAGCCAGGAAGGGTGGGTCTGCCTTTTCAGCCTTTCCAGAGAGCACCACACCCAAACCCAGCTGTTGCCTCTTTAGTGCTGAAAGTACCTGGCTAATTGTCCCCTTCGTTGTGTTGCTCTTCTCTGCCGGAGATCTATGATTGCTTGTGCATTTTCATCTAAGGAATCCAGGCTGCTTGCTGGGGAGAGCTCCCCCGAGGGGGACTCTGGCTGTCCTCCCTCTCCCTCAGCCTGAGATTCCTCCTCCCCGTCTGCCTGAACCTCCTGTTCCTCATCCTCCCCCTCTGAGCAGGAAGCCGGCAGAGGATCAGCCGTTCCCTGAGGGGCCTCAGACGGAATCACAACATGGTCTAGCAATAGAGGAGCACAACACAGCTTCTGTCTCCTGGTGACTTATTCCATACAAAGAAGCTAAAATCTTTTGTTATGCTTGTAACATATAGTTGTTTTCCTACATTTATATTGATTTTCTAAAGAAATATGGCAGAAGAGTTTCAGTCCAATTCTCTTCCTTGACCAACCTGTGTGAATAATACCTTGCTACATATTGTGGTAGCTTTAGAAAAATGGTGAAAATGGTTTATTATTATTGACCTACCCTGTAAACACTTTTTCTAATAAGCCCCATGCTAAAGCATTATAAAGCAGTTCCACATGAGAACACTGTGCCAGTTCTAAAAGAACAATGCGATCCTCTAGTCCTGAAGAAAAATAGTCTTTTTTTCCTGCTTAACAGATGTTACTTTGCAGAGTTTGTAGAGTATCCATTTTCTTATTTTAGGAACTTCATTGCCTACTTTCCTGTGAAGAACTTTGGGATTTTTTATTTTTATTTTTGCTTATAATCAGACAAATAGATGCAATATTAACAATTAATTTTATTGTCTTTTTGTATAGTTTTTGTAGAGTTAAAAGGAGGGTTCCATTAAGCCAGTAGTTTTTAAGCCAGTAGGGTCCCGTCAACCAAACAATGTTTCTTGGCGGGACCCAGAGGAAGAGCCTTCTCTGTGGCGGCCCCGGCCCTCTGGAACCAACTCCCCCCAGAGATTAGAATTGCTCCCACCCTCCTTGCCTTTCGTAAGCTGCTTAAAACCCACCTCTGCCGCCAGGCATGGGGGAATTGAGATACACTTTCCCCCTAGGCCTTTACAATTTTATGCATGGTATGTCTGTATGTATGATTGGTTTTTATATAATGTTTTTTAACTGTTTTTAGTATTGGATTATTGTTATACACTGTTTTATTACTGTTGTTAGCGACCCCAAGTCTGTGGAGAGGGGCGGCATACAAATCCAATAGATAGATAGATAGATAGATAGATAGATAGATAGATAGATAGATAGAGAGATAGATAGATAGATAGATAGATAGATAGATAAATAAGTTTATGCGCCAGCAGTGGGCAGCAGCTGCCAAAAAAGCAAATACAGTTGTAGGTTGCATAAACAGTGCAATAGAATCAAGTTCACATGAAGTGTTAATACCACTTTATAATGCCTTGGTAAGGCCACATTTGGAATACTGAATCCAATTTTGGTTGCCATAATGTAAAAAAAAAATGTGGAGGCTCTAGAAAGAGTGCAGAGAAGGGCAACAAAGATGATTATGGGACTGGAGGCTAAAACATATGGTTGCAAGAACTGGGTATGTCTAGTTTAATGAAAAGAAGAAGTAGGGATGACATAATAGCAGTATTCCAATATCTCAGGGGCTGCCATAAAGAAGACTGAGTCAAGCTATTCTCTAAAGCAACTGAAGGTAGAACAAGAAGCAATGAGTGGAAATTGATCAAGGAATGAAGCAACCTAGAAGTATGGAGAAATTTCCTGACAATTAGAACAATTAATCAGTGGAACAACTTGGCTCCAGAAACTGTGAATGTTCCAATATTGGAAGTTTTTTAGAAAATGTTGGATAACCATTTATCTGAAGTGATGTAGGGTATCCTGCCTAAGCAGGAGGGTTGACTAGAAGACCTCCAAGATCCCTTCCAAATCTGTTATTCTGTTATTCTTTGTTGTAAGTTTTTTGGCAACTTTAGCCTAGATTGGCAGGCTACTTTTGAGAGATTTTGGAGTAGAACTAGTGGTGATGTAAACATACTGTACCTTCAAACTCCCCCTTGCTCCTCCTTGTGAATTTTTCTAGACAGAATAGGAATCAGATATCAGTAGTTTGGGGAAAGAAAACAAGGAAAAAACAAATCAATTACATACTGTAATTATCCTTACAAATTAAAATGCAATTGTCAAGCTGCCAGGGAGAGACCAGAAGAGTACTAGGAGTTACAATGACTCCTTAAAATCTCTTCTGGTTCCCATAGCTTGTTGCTCCCCCTCTGTTCTCAATCTTCATGACTTTAAGATTTCTGGACTGTCATCTATTATTTTGTTTAGGGATTGAAAAGGAATGGGTTTTGTTACCGTCAACATGTATCACAATATGGTTTATACTTATTTATTTTCTATTTGTACTTGTTTATTACTTTATACCTATTTATAAATATTTATTTGTGTTTATGTTTATGTATTTTGTGGATGCTTTTATTGTTTTAATATCTTTAAGGCAAATTCTTTGTGTGTTCAATCACACTTGGCCAATAAAGAATTCTATTCTATTCTATTCTATTCTAAATTGTTTTAGAAATTTAGGGTTGTAAGTTGTCAAGTGTCATTTGGTTGCAACAAACAAACCAACAAACCAATAAATAAATAAATAATAAAAATGAATGAAATGCATACATACATACATACAAACAAACATACATACATACATACATACATACATACATACATACATACATACACACATACACATGTAACTATGTACATACGTATATATGTAGATACATACATAGTTTATATATTTATATTATGAATATGTTTTTTTCTATGGCTTTAAATTGTAGACTATAGAATCGTCTTCATAAAATTACAGAACTCTTTACTTTAATAACTCAGCTTCCCTTTGTCTTTATTTAAATAAAATCTACCCCGAATAGTCTAAGAATTGCCTTATACCAGAAATGGTTGATATAAAATTGTAATAAATAAATAAGTACATTTTTCCAAATTCACATTTGTTTCTGCAAGCTTTCCTCTTCCTAGTACAGGTCTGTTAACATACTTCATTTATTTACTGGTAGATGATGAAGTTCCAAAGGTAAATAAACCCATGATGGATTGTTTCTAGTAATTGGGTGTACCAATGCATGGAAAAGTTTAGGTATCCCTAGTCAAATTGTACGCTTTAAGGAATTCCTAAGTGAATAGATGCTAATATAGCGTATCTGTGATGCCTTCACAATATGTTTCTACAAATGTGAGTATTTTGCATTCAGTTGTTTACAAATTCAAAATAAGAGAACAGTCCATATGGCAGGTGTGGAAGCTAGAAGTGGAAAAATACATAAAACTGTTTAAGAGAAAGCAAGTTATGGAAGACAAAAAAAAAATTCTGCTTAGGTATATACTAAAATCTGATCCAATCCACAACACAAAGTCACTGCAAAGGGCGATGGGCAGCATATATTTAATATGCAGCAGAAATCTTTAAGGGAATATTTGAGGTGAAGCCTTTGTTGGGAAAGGCTACATTAAAATAGGAAATGGGCTTTAATTAAAAAAAATATGACAAGAGTTTTAAGAGAAGAGGCAAAAGATAGCAGGAAAAATTAAGTGTTGGCATTTTATGTATGGGATTTAAAGACTTCTGATTGATCTAAATTATTTAACCCTTAGAGTTAAATAATGGGTTGCTACTTCTAGTGTTTCTCAATGGATGTATTATATTTTTAGGAATAACTCAAGGCATCAAAAATAATATTCCTTCCCCCTTCTATTTTCCCCATCACAACAATCCTCTGAAATAGCCTGAACATCCCCTAATGGTTTTTCATATTAAAGTGGAACCAGAACATACTGTTTCCTGGTTTCTAGCCTGGTGCCTTCAACAGTAAACTCAGCTGGCTGTCTAATAATATCTAACCTAATATCTATAATATTAGTTTTAATATATTTAATTTCATTTAATTTATTTGAATTCTATGCCGCCCAATCCCATGGCATTCAGGGCGTACTACAACAGTCTGGTTAAATCTTTACTCTAGACTTAAAATTAACTTTTATTCTTGCCTTGTGTAATTCACCAATATAAATTAAAAGTGGGGGGTTGGAGATTTTATACATGTTTAGTTCTGAGCTAACTGACCTAACTAGCTTCTTTCCATCCTAATGTTGATTTTACTCTAGTCTTAATTCTAGAGTAAAAATGGCTAGTAAGACAATAAAATTTTATTCTTACCTTGTGTAATTTACTTTTTTAGATTAGGAGTGGAGGGTTTTTTGGATATTTATTTCGAGTAACATGCTTAGGGCAGATACCAGAGGTGGGATTTAGCAGGTTCTGACCAGTTCTGGAGAACTAGTAGCAGAAATTTTGAGTAGTTCAGAGAACTGGTAAATACCACCTCTAACTGGCCCCATTCCCATCTATTCTCTGCTTTCCAAGTTCCAGATGATTGGGAGGAAATTGGGATTTTGCAATAATCTTCCTTGGAATGGGGAGGGAATGGAGATTTTACAGCATCTGTCCCCTGGCATGCCCACCAAGCTGCGCCAACAGAACCAGGAGTAAAAACATTTGAATCCCACCCTTGGCATATAAAACGGAAACTGCTTTGGTCACATTGATGGATGATCTCTGGCGGGCCCGGGACAGGGGTTATCCCTGATGGTCTCCTCCGGGTCCCATCAACTAAACAATGTTGTTTGGTGGGACCCAGAGGAAGAGCCTTCTCTGTGGCGACTCCGACCCTCTGGAATCAGCTCCCTCCAGAGATTAGGACTGCCCCTACCCTCCTTGCCTTTTGTAAACTCCTTAAAACCCACCTCTGTCATCAGGCGTGGGGGAACTGAAACATCTCCCCTTGCCTATGTAGTGCTTTGTGTATGATATGACTGTATGTATGGTTTTTTTAAAAATATATATTGGGGTTTCTTGTTTTTTACACTTTTTAAATGTATTATTGTTATTTTAGATTCTAACTATTAGATTTGTCATTATATATTGTTTTTATCATTGCTGTAAGCCCCCCCGAGTCTACGGAGAAGTGCGGCATACAAATCTAATAAATAATAATAATAATAATAATAATAATAATAATAATAATAATAATAATATGCATTTTACTAGAATAAAGAGGTTTCTTTTGGGAGATGTTCAGGTCACACAATAAATAATTTATGTTTAATATCTCAGAGTTACAATATACAGTCTGAATATATTTATGAAACTGAACAAATTCTCTTTATGTATCTGCATTAATGAAAGAAAAAAATGATGATACTTTTCTTTCTGTCTTTTTAAATAACGCTTCTTCCTACTGTTAATTTTAATTTGTAGCATTTTTGAAATGTTTTCTTTTCTTTTCTTCTCGGTCTACTCTAGGACATGTTTTTGAGATTCCAAAAAACTGATGAGAAATTGATGCATGAGAATCCTGCTTTTCTTCAGCCTCCTAAATTAAAGAACCTGATTTGCTACACAGGTAGAGACAGATGTACTCTCCTGATTTATGGCAGTAATTTGGTTTTCTTCTGCAACCCAACTTGCAGAGTTCCGTCAAAATTATTGGTTTTATTTTCAGTTGGCTAACTTAGCTGTGGAGTAGCCTTCTGCTTAAAGGTGACCTGAAGGATATTTTTAAGCTTCCTTATTTTGCTTGGCTTGCTTTCAGCTGGACGTGATGTTTCAAAGCTTCTTCAGTAAAAATACTATTTGTAAAATACAGTAGGTAAACAGCTGGGCCTCCTGTGTTTTTTCTATAACAAATAGCTTTATTAGGCCAAGGAATTAAATGGGGGACAGAGATACATTAGAGCATTATACTTAAATTGCACAACTGTCTAAGAAAAATGTCTAATGACACACTTAGCTAACAAGAGACTGGGAATAGAACAAGTAAAGATCAGATTCTTACATAGTCTTCACCTTCTTTGACCTTGGCTGAAATATTCTTTGTTCAAAAAATAGGGGCATGGCAGGGACAAACCTTAAAATCTTTTCAATAGATTCAAGACATAGCTGTATTATACTTAATGATGCTATGTGAGTGAGTCATTCAGTTTATTAGTCCAATACAATAAGTGGTGATAAACTTATTATAAGAAACAAGTAAATAAAATTTGAGACCTAATAAAAATACAATATGTCTATAAAACAAGCTGACTAGAACCCACAAGAAAAATCCAAAAGGAGCAATCTGTTTCTTGACTATTAATTAGGTAGTATCTAAAATTACTGTACATAAAATGTGATAATATCTCACATTTTCATAGAGTGTGACAATATCTGAGGTTACATTAAAAAGAATGTTAATATATATAAAATTGCACAGTAGGAACTTGGCCTGTAAATGTCTGGTGGATCTTACATGCTGTCTTGCAATAGCTTGCTGTAAGCCAACATCAGTAATTAGACTGGTATAAGACAGCATTGATTTCCCTCATGTTGTTTTGCATCATGATTAGCCTTGCTGAGGGGAAGTGGTTATGTTATTTACCTCTAGGAATAACACTTCTCCTAGTTACCTCCAACATTAGCAAAAGGCAGAATTGTTGTGCAGGCAAGGTCCCCTATATAGAGAGATGTCTTACTGCTATTCTGCTAAAATGGTATCCCTCTACTTTGCTCTTAGAAGCTTGAAGATGAGTTTGTGCGAGGGTTAGATCAGCCCCAGATATACCATAATCAAGCCTTCCTTAGTCTCATCTAATGTGAAAAGAGGCGTTTTTTAAAAAGATGCGTTTTTTAAAAGAAAAGATGCATTTAAAAAAAAAAATACAATTTTTTAACCATTTTCAATTTAACCATGTCCAATTGTCCATGTTTATTTATTCTGCTTAGATATTACATTCTAAATTTGGTTGGTGTTAGGGGTTTTGTGGATTAGTTTGTTGCAGTTAGTTAATTTATGATGCATATGTTGTGGTTAGTTAATTTATGATGCAATGTGTTGTGGTTAGTTAATTTATAATGCAATGTGTTGTCAGAAAACATAAAACATGTTTAATTCATTAAGCAGGTGAAGTGTATTGTGTGAGTTGTGTATGAACCAGTTTGGTCTAGTGATTAAGTCAGAAGGCTAGAAATCCAGGACTGAGGTATTTTTTTCATCAATATAAATTATAATTTATAATGTCGGGAATGAAAACATTGCAATGAATTAGTATTCCCTTAATAATATTGCAATTTATATTTGGATGTTAGGTATAATTTGGATTCCCACCCTCTCATCTCTGAAGTAATAGCTTTGTTCTTTCATCTTTATTTGTCATTCATATATGGTTGAAACTTACACCTGAATATAGCTTTTATTGTTAATGGAATGTAACAGCACAATGTCATTACTGGATACTGCATATTAAATGGGATATAAGATATTAGCAACAATGGAAGAAGATTTTATTTAAGAGTAAATTTAGGGTTTTTATTGCTACTTCATTTATCTTTTCATTTCATATAGAATTTTTTCTCGGGCAGTCTCATTTCATTACACCATGACCCTTTTAAAAGTCTCAGCATTGTTTTTTATTCTTGCCAAAAGTTTCCTGGGCTTTATAGAAATAATAATATAGAGTTTATGATAAGGCTTCTTTCTCATAAAGCAGGTGTAATTATAGAGTCATTCCATGTCAAGTGGACCAATTTTAAAGATCATCCCCATCTTACCATCTCAGATTTTGATGAAATTTGGCACATAGTTTCTTTATCATATAAAACTATGCTGTGCAAAATTTTGGTTCAAAAGACTAAAAATTGGGAGTTCTAGGAGACCTCAAGTAAAGGGTTGCAAAATGCTGAGTTGGCAAAAATGACATTTTGGATCAACTTCCAGAAACTGTAAACACGGCAGTTTCAGTAGTATGTTGAAGATATTTGGAGAACCTGCACACTTTGGAAGGCTTTATAAACTGGCAAAACCCCATGTACCTAGTCCTCTTACTTTTTACATGGTTCAGGCTGAAACTTTGCAAAAAAAAAAAAACCCTCAAAAATGAATTTACAGCAATCTTCAGGTTGCTGTAGTTTCAAAACTAGTTGGCCTTTTAGACTGATTTTTGGCAGATGTACTAAGTACACAGTTGCAATGAGGACTTCCAATTTGCAGCACTTTCTTTCAAGTTGTTGAAAAAATATAGGAGTTCAAAGTTGGTATTTAACGGGTTTTTGCCAAATTTTAGCTATCTTTGATGCCCTGTTTGATCCTGTGGGACAGCTTCAATCCTCTTTAATTTAGCACCATTAGAAAGAGCAGACTCTCTTCCTTAAGAATATATTGTTTTAAGTTTGGTGTCTCTTCATATAAGGATTGGAAAAATGTCCTCAACTGTTTGCCGGCAGCCTGTGATTTCCCCACTGCATCCTTGCAGTAAAAGTGATTCTTTTTTCTATAAGCAGCATTTTTTAAAAAATTAAGAACACATTATGTTATAAGATTGTGTTCAAGAAAACTAAAAGAGAGGAATGTTTGTTAGGAAATGGAAAGGTGAGGCCAGGTTTCATATATGGGTCCGAAAAAGAGGTCATGCCCGATAGCCAGGTATGTCCAGCCACAGGTGGGGCACTTGGAAGAGGTTCCCAAGCCTGAAGGTGGGCATCTTACACAAGGTGCCTGACTATCGGGCGTGACCTATTGGCGATGAGCCACCATGAACCAACACATGTTTAAAGCACTAATTGACTTATAAAGCTATTACCATCAATGGGCCTGTTTCCTCTATCATGCAACAATGCTGACAAAAAACCCCACTTGTTTAAAATCTGGCCTCACCCTTCCACTTCCTAACAAACATTTCTGTTTTTAAATTTGAACACAGTCTTATAACATCTTGTGTTCTTTATTTTAAAAAATGCTGCTTATTGAAAAAAGAATTGCTTTTACTTCACTTGTATCAAGGGTGCAGTGCAGAAATCACAGGCTGCCCGCAAACAGTTGAGGACATTGTTTCAATCCCTATATGAAGAGACACCAAACTTAAAACAATATATTCATAAAGAAGAGAATCTGCTCTTTTTAATGATGCTAAATTGAAAAGGATTGAAGCTGTCCTACAGGATCAAACAGGGCATCAAAGATAGCCAAAATTTGGCAAAAACCCGTTAAATACCAACTTAGAACTGTTATATTTTTTCAACAACTTGAAGGAAAGTGCTACAAATTGGAAGTCCTCATTGCAGCTGTGTACTTAGCACACCTGCCTAAAATCAATCTGAAAGGCTAAGTAGTTTTGAAACTACAGTAGCCTGAAGATTGCTGTAAATTCATTTTTGAGGGGGGGGGGTGTTTGCAAAGTTTGAGCCTGAACCATGTAAAAAGTAAGAGGACTAGGTACATGGAGTTTTGCCAGTTTATAAAGCCTTCAAAGGTGTGCAGGTTCTCCAAATATCTCCAACATACTACTGAAACTGCCGCGTTTACAGCTTCTGGAAGTTGGCCCAAAATGTCATTTTTGCCAACTCAGCATTTTGCAACCCTTTATTTGAGGTCTCCTAGAACTCCCGATTTTTAGTCTTTTGAACTAAAATTTTGCACAGCAATTTTGCACATAAATTATGTGCCAAATTTCATCAAAATCTGAGATGGTAAGGTGGGGACCACTGGTCCACGTCACACGGAAAGACCCTATAGTAATAGATATATATTGAAGGTAATTCAAATTAAGTTAGTTATATTTATTACATCAAAAGCATCTCTTAATAATGCTAAAGTATCTAGTTAATCAAGATGTAATCCATAAACCATTGTGCTATTAGACCAATCATAACATTACCTTATAATTTATGTTAGCACTTAATATATTGCTAACGATACATGTAATATGCACAAGGAAAATATACACAAGGAAAATAATATTCAGATTTTATTGGATAGACACTAACATAGGTTGAATTGAAGGGGGAAAGTTGGTAATCCAATCTGGAATTTTCCTGGAAATTCTGGCATTTGCAATCAATGCAATTTAATAGTGTGAATTTTGAGATACAAAGCATTGCCATGTGGGTGTTCTGTGTTAAATTCATTTTAGACATCTAGTTTTAGAACAAGATATCCAGTGTAAAAGGTCAAAAATGTCAAAATAACGATAACTAATTTAAAAAAAAAATGCATAACCTGCAGATGATCCTGAACAAAACGATGGCAAAGAGCAATTTGAAATCATGGAGAGCATTTGGGAGTCTAACTTGATAATGAGTTATATTGTTGGGGGTGGAATTATACTGCTTTCTATGTCTGTGAGTTAATTTAAAAAGTAATTAATATTTCCTTATAAAAATAATTAATAGTACTAAATCTAATCCCATAAATTTATGAAATGGCCAAGGCATAAAGTATATTTTATATTCCAGCATCTGAAATGGAGCAATTGAGACCTTTTCATTTTTTCTGCAACTAACCTGCTTGCTAGATTTCATGCACCAGCCAAATATGATTATTTGTAAGTTGTAGCAGAAATTCTGATTTGAGATGCCTTCAGTCTTTGATATTTCTTTCCACAAATCATCCTGCATTGTACCCTCCATTGATTTCTCTTGGCAAAAAGGATTGCCCTGCTGTTGTAGTGCTATTTTGTACAAACAACACTAAATGCCCTCCAGTCTTTTTCTCAATATTATCCAAAATTTGTATCCAGTCTGAAATGACTGAAAATGAAAGAACAAAGGTACAAGGGTGTATTGTTGGCTCTAGGAAAAAGGGTCAAGGAAAAACAAAACCCTAGAAACTGTCACTATATTTGAAAAGAGATAGAGAGAGAGAAACCCTTTAAAAAATCCCTAAATTATTATTTATTTCATATTTTAATTATTTTATTACTACAATCCAGAGAAATGCTTATGAATGTTTCCTAGAAATTCACATTTAGTTTCACAAAGGAAAATATTATATAACCCTTTCTTCCAGAATTCTTCAAAACTATTCCAGGTTTTTGTACAATTTTATGCTATCAAAATTTGCAATATTCATAACTATTGTTGCGTCTTCTTTCAAAGCTGAGGCATGAACAAAATCTATGACTTTAACATTGGCAGGAATCCCTTGACTGCAACTAGGACTTTATATCAGTGAAAGATACTGTATTACAGTCTCTTCTTTAACTGTGGAGCATGCTACATAAGGGAACGCAATGGCTCAATGGCTAAGACGCTGAGCTTGTTGTTCAGAAAGGTTGGCAGTTTGGCAGTTCAAATCCTAGCGCTGCATAACAGAAGGAGCTCCCATTACTTGCCACAGCTTCTCCCAACCTAGCAGTTTGAAAACATGTAAAAATGCAAGTAGAAAAATAGGGCTCATCTTGGTTGGAAGGTAACAGTATTTTGTGCGCCTTTGGCATTTAGTCATGCTGGTCAATGACCATAGAACCATGATCAGGCAGTGCTGGCTCTTCAGATTAGCACTGCTCACTAGAGTCATGAACAATTAGCACATACGTATGACGGGAAACTTTATGCTTTATTTTACATTAATATGACAGTGAAGCGTGGGCTTGCATAGATTAATGAATAGATTAATGAAAGATTAGAAGTAATGTGAGAAAATATTTATTTATTTATTATTTATTTATTTTTTAGATTTGTATGCCGCCCCTCTCCGCAGACTCGGGGCGGCATAAAAATATTATTTTACTGAAAGCGTAGTAGATGCTTGGAACAAACTTCCAGCAGATGTGGTCGGCAAATCCACAGTACCTGAATTTAAACATGCCTGGGATAAACATATATCCATCCTAAGATAAAATACAAGAAATAGTATAAGGGCAGACTAAATGGACTGTGAGGTCTTTTTCTGCCGTCAATCTTCTATGTTTCTATGCTTCTAATATTTTTCTGGCCTCAACAATTTCATAAGAGGTTGTTTTGGTGAAAAATGTAGTTGTCTGTTAGTCCTCTGTGTTATCATCTAAGTGGAAAAAAAGAGAAAGAAAAAGACCTGGGATCTCTTTACCAAATAAGAATGTTCATGGATCACTCAGACATGATTTTCAGGTTATAGTGTTCATTAGGAAATTTTAACCAGTTTTTTGGGGGGGGGTTATAATTTGCATCAGAGACTTTTACCTACGTAAAAAATAAACGTATAAAAATATGTTTATATATTCACAAAATATAAAAAAGAATAAAAACAGAAAAAGTGCAAGAAACATTACAGACAGAAAAAGAAAAGGGTATATAAAGAAGCAGCTTCCAATCTTCTTGACATCAGTTACAAACAAACCTCTCCCTTTTGAAGATTATATTTCCTGGTTCTGTTCTCATATGCAAGTCTTAAATGACCAATTTTTTTTTCCATATTTTCAGCCAAAAGGAAATGTGAATTTCTAGTCTTTTATATGCTTGTTTTAGACTAATTCAAATAAGTCAATTTTGCAGTTTCTGCAGATTCCACCATCTTCACAGTTCAATCTTCCACTGTAGGTATTTCAATATCTTTAGATCTATGTTTGTATAATAGCTTTGTTAGTTCATAAAAAATCAATCTTCCATCTCTCTCTCTCTCGCTCTCTCTCTGTATATATATATATATATATATATATGTTCCTTCAATATACCAGGGTGATTCGACACAAAATGTAACCCTTCCCTGGTACAGAGCTGAAGGGATTGGATACTGTAGCCTAGAGGATAATTCTCTGCCTTACAAGGCAAAGGTTGCAGGTTCAAGTCCCAGTGGGTATGGCTAGCTGATGAGGCCAAAATAAGGCCGAAATAGATCTATCCTAGTCTCCCTTAATTTTTAAATTCAGCTTAAACATGTGACACATACAGATAGAATTGTCGGCTATCAATAAAATTAACTGCCTTGGAAATGGCCCTGGGTTGGGCCGAGAGGCAAAAAAGGAGCTGTGATGTTCCTTCAATATACCAGGGTGATTCGACACAAAATGTAACCCTTCCCTGGTACAGAGCTGAAGGGATTGGATACTGTAGCCTAGAGGATAATTCTCTGCCTTACAAGGTAAAGGTTGCAGGTTCAAGTCCCAGTGGGTATGGCTAGCTGATGAGGCCAAAATAAGGCCGAAATAGATCTCCCTTAATTTTCAAATTCAGCTTAAACATGTGACATATATATATATATGTCAAATGTTTTTTTAGCTGGAATTTTAAAAATTAAGGGAGACTAGGATGGTCCCAAAGGAGCTGTGACATTCCTTCAAATATACCAGGGTGTTGTTGGTTTTTTTGCTGAATTTGAAAATAGATCTATCCTAATCTCCTCAGGGAGATTAGGATATATCTATTTCGGCCTTATTTTGGCCTAATCAGCTAGCCAAACCCACTGGGACTTGAACCTGCAACCTTTGCCTTGTAAGGCAGAGAATTATCCTCTAGGCTACGGTATCCAATCCCTTCAGCTCTGCACCAGGGAAGGGTTACATATTTTTGTGTCGAATCACCCTGGTGTATTGAAGGAACATCACAGCTCCTTATTTGCCTCTCGGCCCAACCCAGGGCCATTTCCAAGGCAGTTACTTTTATTGATAGCCGACAATTCTATCTATATGTGTCACATGTTTTTTTTGTTTTTTGCTGAGTTTGAAAATTAAGGGAGACTAGGCTAGATCTATATCGGCCTTATTTTGGCCTCATCAGCTAGCCATACCCACTGGGACTTGAACTTGCAACCTTTGCCTTGGAAGGCAGAGAATTATCCTCTAGGCTACGGTATCCAATCCCTTCAGCTCTGCACCAGGGAAGGGTTACATATTTTTGTGTCGAATCACCCTGGTGTATTATATATAATTATTTATTGTAAAACAGAGTGTGTGTATGTGTGTCTCTGCGTTGTTTAATTCTAGTAATTTATTATTTACAGTATATTAAATTTCTTTCTTAATTATGCATATAAAGTAGAACTGTTACCAACCCTGGAATCCACATGGAGTCCTAGTGTATGATCACTTGTATATTAGCCAGCAGTGTGCAGCTGCCATTGAAAAAAACTAATAGTAAGACCACACCTGCAATACTGCAACCATACTACAAAAAGATGTTGAAACTTTGCAAACTTTGGCTAGTCTAAAAATAAGAAGAAGAATTAGGGAATAATATTACAGTATTTGAGGGACTACAACAAACAAAAGGGGGTCAAATTATTCTTTAAAGCACCATAGGACAGGACAAGAAGCAATGGTTGGAAACTAATCAAAGAAGGAAGCAACCTGGAATTAAGGAAAAACTTCCTAAAAGTGAGGAAAATTAACCAGTGGAAAAGCTTACTTTCAACACTGAAGGTTTTTGAAAAGAAACTAGACAGTCACTTATCTGATAACATTTATACGTTCTCCTGTTTGAACAAGGGACTGGACAACATGACCTCCAAGATCCCTTCAAACTCTATTCTATTCAAATCTCTCTACAGTCACTTGCTACCTTGACATCATTTTAAGCTTCCCATATTCTTGTACTAACAAATATTGATATATTAGCCATTTCTCTTTGCCACCCCATCCCATCCCCCAATTCTTGGGATGGAATGTTGTGTTTTGTTTTTCATGTACTGAAAAAGAAAGATAAAAAAGGACTTTTCCAAAATTCTTTTATAGCTTTTGATCAAGTTGAATTGCCCATTTAGAGAACACTGATAATCTGTCAACTTGATTAAAGTAGAATTCCCATAATAAATGTTTGCTGTTGCTGGAAGAACTTGTGTAAGATCAATTCATCCAAGGCAACAAGAAATTAAACATTAAAAACACAATTGGGGTACATGAGAAGTTCTGAAATGGATTTAGCTGGAATGACATGATCATGGAGAATCTCTGTGTAGTTGCTAAGACTCAACATCAACTTAATGACAAATAATAATCAATCAGCAAATGAATCCATGACAAAAAATAGCAACATGATACTTCATACCATCAATAGAGTAATAACGATGTGATTACTACTACTCAGCAATCAACTAAATGAAAACAGTTGGTAAACATGAATTTATTATTTATTATTTTAATCCATTTATAAGGCCATCCAAAAAATTAACTCCATATTATACCAGAAATAATAAACTGGACATCAAGTCATCTAAGTATGTCAAATCTTCTTTCCAGGACATAGCATCTAATCAAGTGATTGTCTGGGAAGCTAAACATCCTCTTTCTTCCTTACCTTTATGATACCTGGAGCAGAACATCCAGCTTCAATCACAGTTTTGTTCCATTTAGCTCCAACCTGGTGAACTTTTAATTTTCCTCTTTCTGCTATATATTTAACAATATAAGACCTATCCATGAAATAAACCTTAGTTAAGATCCCACCCACTCTGGAGTGCATGAGGTGGGGTGAGGTGCACAGGTAAACTACAATGGAAATGCCCCAATTACCAGGCCTTGCCCACCACCACAACTGCCTTGCTGGCCCACTTCTGCAGCCACTTGCTGATTGATCCAGGTCGATCTGGAGCTCTATTATCAGTTGAAGAGGTCTTTCCCAAAAAGCCTCAGATGGAGAAATGGAGGTCAGGGCGTAGTACAAGTCAATACGGACCTCATATTCGGCTGCAGAGGCCTTTCCTGAAGGCCTCTGACAATGAAATGGAGGCTGAGGTGATAAGCACAAGCAGCAACAAGCAGTTGCAGAAGAAGCAGTCCAGGAGCAGGCTCCTGCTGAGCAGGGCTGTCAGTGCCACCACACAAGGTGAATTAATGGAAGACATCACCAGAAAATAAGACCTGGTACCTTTTTTAGTGAAGATTACACAGACACGCATGCACACATGTACCATATTTTTCAGAGTATAAGATGAACTCCCCCCCCCAAAAAAAGAGGATGAAAATCTGGGCACTGAATGTACTCCCACCCATGTATGCCCACCCTTTCGCCTCTTCTTCCCAGAAATTTTCCTCCTTGCAGCAACAGTGCACAGCCTGATTAGTATAAGCAAGTGATTGTCAGCCTCACTACCATCAGCTGTTTCAGACTGCAGGAAGGAATAGGCTATGGCAATCCCTGCAGCCTGAAGCTATTAGCTGCTTGCGCTAACCACACTGACTAAAACTGAGAGTGAAACTGAAATGGGCTGTTTGCTGCAAGGAGGCAAATTGCTGGAAGATAGAGGCAGATTTTTATTTTCTTGTGTTACTCAGGCTGTGCTGAAACTGAAATTGGCTGCTTTTTGTTGCAAGAAGGCAAGTCAATAGCTATAAATGCCTATAGAATGTTCAAATTATTACAGTTATTTTTTAAAGACTGATTTATTATTGTTCTAGACAACTTAACAAAATAAAGAAGCTTGATCTGAAGAGGCCCAGTTGTATTGTATTTTTTTAAAAAATAGTAGAGAATAATTATGCTTCCAGAAAGCCACACCAATTTTAACAGCATCTATACAAGTATAGTCTGAAATGTAACAGTGTCCTGTTGTAGTATTAAGATTAGGCAGACGAGTTAAATTCTGACTTAGTCATGTTTGGGGTAGATCTATTTAAATAATTGGGAGGAGTCTGGCATTAATATACTGCCATAAATGTACATTCCTCCAATTATTTGCTATTTCTATGGGTCAGGCACACATGCACATAAATACACCAAAACAGTGTATATCCATGATGGCAAACCCATGGCACACATGCGCCATTGCTCCAGGGGAGATCTCCGTGGAGTTTTTTTTTCAAAAGCTTCAGTTTCCCTGCAAACAGGAAAACATAAGCTCATTAAAGAAAAAGATCTTATCTCTTGCCACGCTGCCAGTGTTGGGATGCCCCACCTCCTGCCTTCCAGCTGGCCTTTGGGTCTCTGCTGCACATGCGTGCATGTCCACACACGCACACACCTTCCAATTGGGACATGTGCACGCACACACAGAGTTTGGGCATTTGATGCCTAAAAGGTTCACTATCACTGGTGTATATCAACTGCACACTTTGCTGCAAGGAGGCAAATTGCTAGGAGGCAGAGGCAGATTTTTCCCTCTTGTTTTCCTCCCACAAAATAAAGGGAGACTAGTATAGATCTATTTCAAGCTATTTAACTTTCATCAGCTAGCCACACCCTTATAGGATTCAAACCTGGGCTGCTTGTCTTTTTAGGCAGTGCTTTTAACCTCTAAGCCATAAATTCTCTTCCCTTATCAACTGAGCCAGGGGAGTGATTAAGTGTTCTTCATCAAGTCACCTGGTGTTCTGCCGGCTCTCTGCACAAGCCTCTAATTAAATGCAAAGGTAGCAAAAACAGACACACACACGTGAAAAGTCAAGAATACTTTCTTTATCCACAGAAAAATAGAAGCAAAACTCCCTTTTTGTAGTCGAAGGGCTCATTTTCAAAGCAAACAGACTTGGATGCAGTGAAAAAACAGAAAAAACAAACTCAAAGCAATTAACAAGTAGCTGTGAAATTGTCACAGCTACTCTCCTTCAGACGTTGTCCAACTCACATGTTTAACAATGATTTACATTCAGAATCCTGATATCAAAGCACATAGTCCTTGGAGAATTTGGAGAGTCAAGCCACAATCCACTATCACAAACAGATAATCTTCTACACTGAGAGGCCGGCACGCTGCCCATTTAACAGCAGCCCTAATTAGTTGCACCACACCCAACCACAGGTGAAGTCTCTTATCTCTTGTAATACCGACGTAACTGCTCTCTCCTATTCATGGCCCTTCGCATGCGTGCGTCTATGACTGCTTCTTCATCAGAGTCCAGTGAAGATAAGGAGGAGGATGAATGGCTTCCTAATTGGCTGTCTGCCATGACCCCCTCTGAGGGTCCCATTTCACAGTCACTCCCTGCTTCCGACGATACTTTGCTGTCCAAAGCAGTTGGCAGTAAAACATGCCTTTGACACTGGGAGGATTCACCCACATCCACCCCCACATTCCTTGGGGCAGGAGCTGGCCCAGAGCCAACCACAACACCTGGTATAACAAAATATGGGAGGGAGCATAGTGCTCCCTCCCATATTTGTGTTTGTGTGTGTCCAAAAAATAGCAATAATTATTTATCTTGTCTCCTGAGTCTCAGGAGAACAGCAGCATAGAAATCAAATACATAAATACATACATACATACAGACAGACAGACAGGCAGACAGACAGACAGACACCCAGAAATTGTTTGGTTTTCTCTTTCATGTCTTCTATTAGGGTAGTGTGTCTATCATGTTGGATAGAATATCCATGTTGCAAGTGTGTGCTGTGCAGTTTCAGATTCAACCCATACAGTATTTTAGAATCTGGATTAGTCTGTAATGGGACTCCACAATCTTATGTCTGCCCATCTGCAGATTAAGACCATGGAAGTGAAGGTATAAAGGATCATTCTGATGTCTTTTCTCTCCTGACAAGTTGATAATTCTGTTTTTCTGTATACTCATTCTTGGTTAAAGGAGCCAAAGTCACTGCAGCATTATTATGACACCCTGTTTTGTTTTCTGGTTTAATTAAATTTTATAACTTCTGTTATTGTTACTTTTTTTTTAGTATCAGATTTTAGTAATGATATGAAAGAGACCAATTGCCCAGGTCCCTATCATATTTCTTGATCATATGTTTTTCAGCTGTAAACAACTTTGTGTCATCTGTTGGCCTTAGGATAAAATAAAAGATTTATAAATTCACTTTCTACCCCAATCCGCTATGTATCTCCATTGTTTTCTTTTTTCATTTACTTTTACACCATTGCTTCTACCATAACTTTAAAAACTGTTTTCTCGATTGTCATTTATTCTTTAATTTTTTCATCTTTTGTTATTTTAGGATTACATCAAGTCCATCCAACCATGACTTTCTTAGTCTTCCCTTTCTTCACCAATTCTTCATATAGTTGCTTTGTAAATGAGTCCTCCATCTCTCTATATATCCATTTCAATGCATTTCTTTCATTCTGGTTTCTTTCGATTCAATTCACATCTGTTCATCACTTATTCTTTCTTGATCTTATCTCTTGTTTTACCACACATGCTTTTTTTAAAAAGCCATTCCTGCTGCATTCAACTTTCTTTGATGTTTCTCTTTGTACATTCAACTCTGAATGGCCAATGGGGCACTGTGAATTTCAAAGGAAATGTAAGATTTGAAGTACATTTTAAACAGTAGCCAAGAGATGCTGTGGAACACTGCCTCTCATTTAGAATATCCTTTATTAAGAGCTATGTTATCGAGTTTTATTTGAATTTTATATTGTTTCATATTGTCATGTTATCTTTTGAGTGTATGAAGTAATGAGTCTTGATGTAATAAAACTGAAGTCATTTAAGGGGAAAAAAACAGAGATCAAATACAACAGAATAGATAAAAGTGGAAGTGAAGAAAAATACATTATTTTGAATGGATACAAAAATTGATGTAGTTTTGGCACCAGCTCTACTTTCCTTTGTCAGGGTACCAAGTCTTATCTTCCAATTCATTGTGCAGTTATGCACTTGGAGAATACCCTTACCTAATCAAGAGAAGCTTATAATGGCTTATCTAGATGTGCTGAGGGTCAAAAGGTGTAGCGGTTTTCTTCACAACAGAAGAATATAATATTTCCAATTTCTCAGAAAAGTAGGTATAAAATAAGTATGTACAAAAAGTACAAAAGTACAAAATAAAACACTATTTTTAAAAAATTCACAAGGCCATTTATATGTTGCAAGAAAGCCCAATAATCACAGTTTTGTAACTGCTTCAGAGATTGTTGTACTAAATTTGATATTTAGCTCCTACATATGTAGTTAACATATATGATGATGATAGTGTACCACAGACATACTGATGCACACAGTTAAGTTATACTAGATAGATATGCTACATCTCAGATACTAGAAATTGTATCGATTTTTTATAATATGTCTTTTTATTGTAAAGGATTCTTCTCAAAATGGCTGTATAATTTATTCTTCAAATGTAATGGAAGAAATGCAATACAACATAAAAGGCTGAGTCAGAGACTAATGGAAATAAAATAGATGAAAGCTTGGTAGAAGATTTTTGCATACAATAAATCAATCCAGGAATATCTGTTTTCAAGCCAAACTACACATTACTATAACCACCATTTCCAGTTTAGAACATCATCTTCATTTGGGCTGTGGTTCATATTGTTTTAAAAACACAGAGATTTTCCTTTGTTAACTATAATTTCCTTCTGAAAGTATTATGTCAGTAGGAAATATCAGTAGTACAACTTTTATTCTTTACCAAGAGTTTGTCAAATAATTTATATCTGGATTGGAAATATATCCAATCAAAATATAATAATAATAATAATAATAATAATAATAATAATAATAATAATAATAATAATAATAATTTATTAGATTTGCCCCTCTTTGAAGACTCGGGGCGACTCACAACAATTTAAAAAAAATTATAGCGGAACAAGTCTAATAATAAAAAAGAAGCATATAAAACCCTGTCATATTTAAAAACCAAACAACACATACATACCAAACATAAAATATAAAGAGCCTGGGGGAAAGATGTCTCAACTCCCCCATGCCTGGCGGTATAGATGGGTCTTGAGTAATTTACGAAAGACAAGGAGGGTGGGGGCAATTCTAATCTCCAGGGGAGTTGATTCCAGAGGGCCGGGGCTACCACAGAGAAGGCTCTTCCCCTGGGGCCCGCCAAATGACATTGTTTGGTTGACGGGACCCGGAGAAGGCCAACTCTGTGGGACCTTATCGGTCGCTGGGATTCATGTGGTAGCAGGCAGTTCCGGAGGTACTTTGGTCCAATGCCATGTAGGGCTTTAAAGGTCATAACCAACACTTTGAATTGTGAACGGAAACTGATCGGCAGCCAATGCAGGCTACGGAGTGTTGTAGAAACGTGGGCGAATCTGGGAAGCCCCACGATGGCTCTCACGGCCGCGTTCTGCACGATCTGAAATTTCTGAACACTTTTCAAAAGCAGCCCCATGTAGAGAGCGTTGCAGTAATTAAACCTCGAGGTGATGAGGGCATGAGCGACTGTGAGCAATGACTCTCTGTCCAAATAGGGTGGCAACTGGTGCACCAGGCGAACCTAGGCATATCTCTATTAAAACATAGGGTTGTATTAGAACACACAGGTTTGGTTCGTAAAATTAATATAACATGAAGGATTTGGTGGAAGGATTTATTTCCTCAACTATGTCTGAGTGCTGTAAAAATAAGAAGGAAAAGAAAAGAGTGCATCAGATTCCATGTGTAATTAATGTTGTTTTCATTGATTAATCTTAAATGTATGTTCCCTTAACTTTTGAAAGGCAGCTCATTGGGTTGCCATTTGTTTCATGTAAATCTAATGCTGAATTTACAATGTTTAACAGTTTCGTTTTCATGTACATTTTTTAATTTAATCTTCATTTGTTTTAACTGTTCTTGGTTGACAAACCTCAGTTGGCTGCGTTTGCAAGCCAAAATCAGTATCATTAAGAAATCATTGTGGACCCTTGGGGTGGGGTGAGGGGGATGCTAAACAATCAATCAGTTTCTTTGCTGCAAACAATTGGATTATGCAAATAAATCAAGGTTAAAAAAATAGAAGTATAATTAAAATGCATTAATAAATTTTAAAAAGGAAGAAGAATGTGTTATTGTTATATAGCTGTGCAATAAAATAGACCAGATTTATTATAATAGGTTCTGGCACAATAAAATGGCAATAAGACATTTTACATATATTTATTTGTGAAAAAAATTATAGTCTTTGGTCAACCACCAAATGCAGTAAGCTTATAACTGGTGTCTCCTCCTTAAATGGATAAAATTAGCTTACTACAATAAATACAATTACAACAAATACAGTTTTGTATTTCAATAACACTGTGCAACCATTTTGGTTATGCTTGGGCTGACAGCTGAAAGTCAGTTAAAAAAATAATTTATTCCTGGGAACCTTAAAAGTGGTTGATCCATTAAGTTCCTTTCCAATATCTCAATAAAACATATACTATAGAAAAACACATGTCAGTTTTCAAAATACCAGAATGATATAGATGCATGTGCTAGAGGATTGGCATTTGAGATTGTTTTATCTAGACGAGATGAGGAAAGTTTGGTAAAACAGGTGTTTGTAAAAGGAATCCTGAACTTAGGGAAGCTAAGTATAGACAGGTAATTTGCTCTTTTATTATTCAAAGGAAAGTATACACAGTACCAAAATGAAAGAAGAACTAATTTCTGAGCCTTAGATAATAAATTCTGACAAAAGAGACATTGGAAATCATCTCCTTTGCTTTTCTCCTCCCCTAGATACCACACTAGGGGTGTCAAACTCATGACAACACGTTGCTGTAACATGACATATCACAACTTATTTTTCCTTTGCTGAAGTGGGATGGGCGTGGCAAGTGCATGGTGCAGCTAGCCTGTGGGCCATACATTTGACACCTCTGCCTTAGATAATTTAAATAGGTAGAGTTTTCTTACCATATTCCTCGGAGTCCTTGGAAAGGGGCAGCATACAAATCTAATAAATAATAAGAAATAATAATATTTTTATTGTTGTTGTTCTGATCTCCGTCTAAGGCTACTGGTAACTGGAATAAAGGAATTCTAAATGCATATTTTTGTAAAACACCACACCATCTTTATTTTTCTTTCCTTTGTTCCACACTGAATCATCTCGGCACGCAGCGCTAATCTCTTATCTTAAACTTCGTATGGAAGGCAACATCAAAATCATTAGCACATTCCACAAGTCATTCTAAGATTTATGGCTAGTCAGAGTTAGCCCATAGTCATAAAAACTGCAATTAAAAGCACACAAGGCATGCTTACATTCAGAGCTGCTTGAAAGAAACCTCCATTTTTCTAAACGTAGATTGACTCAACTCTCTCTTCTTCTGACACCCAGACGTGATGAATTAATTACTTAATTAATTAACCCATTCCTCTCCTTCATATTTCTTCCCTGACACTTGCTCTCTTTGCCTCTGCAAGTGTCTGAAATAAGGATTTATCCATCTAGCATCTGCTTCTCCTTCACTGGAATCTGAACCCATAGAAAGGTCCTGTGGTTGGTCTCTTACTTCTTCTGCCTCTAAATCAGGCCCTAGCACTAATTCATAACCACTTTCTGAATCAGAATCTGAAAAGTCCCCAAACTGAACAGGAGTATACACAACAGTTGTCAGTGGATAGTACAATGATAATAAACTATTTTAATGCTCCCTAAACAGTGACCTAAGAAGAAAATATTGATATATTCTTCCTGAGCAAGACAGTGGCTTGGTGATAAAGAGGCTTGCCTCCCACTAGGAAGGTTGAGAATTCAATTCTAGATAGCAGCAGATGTTTCTCTCTTAGAATACACAAAAACAATATCTGTTATGAACTGCACAATGGTATCAGGAAGGGCCTCTGCACAGCTCCATCCAGTCACCCCAATTCTACTCTGAATTAAGGGACTACATGGTTTTTTAAAAGAAGAAGATTGATATATTCTTCCCATGTTTATAAATTTTATAAGGCCAGAGATTATAATCCTCTAGAAAGAGCAGTATAAATATCCATGGGTTAGATAGTAGTTATATGGGAAGTTTTACTTGAGAAAAAAAATGTTATTTTATTTTCCATCTAACATTACTCAGACTGTAGTGTTGAAGTAAGCTAAGGCAAATTCTCTGTGGTACAAAGCACATGGGAATATATAGGTACTTTGCTGGGGTGAGCAGCTTTCTATTAGTTAGATAACAACAAATATTCGTTTGAAAAGTCAATTTCAACTTCACTGACTAATCTTTCTGCTAGCAGATCATCCAGATTGACATAAGGGAACATGGAGAATCACAGCAGCAAAATTCACTATAATATGAGCTAACAATGGATTAGCAAATAGAGATCCTTAACCACGAGGGATAGAAGGGACAGCAATCTTAGTTCTGTTCTTACGTTATCGATGCAGTTAAGGGTTTAGATTAAACTTTTTGTAGGCATATATATTGGAGGCTTATGAACAATGAAGACGTCGTTTGACTTTGATGACCTTAATGAATGGTCCTGTGTATATAATGTCCTTCTTGTAAATAAAATAAACCCAATAGGTAGTCCTTTCTCAATAGTTTTCAATATTTCTTCCCTTTGAAGATCTGGAAAAATAGAAAGTCAGCCTAAGAAATTCTGGTGAATTTACTCAATGACTATGTAAGAATTAATGATAGGGATGAGCATAGTTTTGATTATCAATATATTTAGTTCATACTTTTTTGTCTGTGAACTTGAAGGCCATAGTGGAAAGGTTCATCATATACAGGAGGCAGTTGCTTCTGCTACATACCACACTGTATGTGTGTGTGTGTGTGATATATATATATATATATGTAGATTGTTCTCAGTTCGGGTTTTGCCCTGTGTAATATTTTGCATGTCTATGCGACGTTTCGGTGAAATCACATTCACCATCATCAGGCTGAAGTTCCAAGCTTCGTGTTGTTGTAAAACAACACGAAGCTTGGAACTTCAGCCTGATGATGGTGAATGTGATTTCACCGAAACGTCGCATAGACATGCAAAATATTACACAGGGCAAAACCCGAACTCAGAACAATCTACATACATATACCCGTGAAAATTTACGAAAACAAATATATATATATATATATATATATATATATATATATATATATATATATATATATATATTCAGAGTTTAGGAAGAAATTGGGAAACAACAAAACCTGCCTATGTAGCTAACATTAAAAACTGCTACAAAAATATATGCCACCAAATAAAGACTGAATGCACTAATTATCACATCAAACAAGAGGAAAACCTTGTATGCATGAAATCCAACCATGCCTTCTATAATTTTGTAAATAACAAACTTAAAGACTCGAGATCCATCCCACCTCTAAAAGGAACTAACAATAAAGAATGTAATGACAAAGCTGTTAAAACTAACCTCTTTAATACATTCTTTGGCTAAGTCTTTGTAAACAGCAATGGCTCATGTCCAGCATTCCCTAGTCATACCACAAATAATTACAACGATCAAACACCAATAGATTTCACAGAAGATCACCTTGGTGTGCTTAGCAACCTGCCAGTATACATGATGTCAAAGCTCCGCCCCCGGAATCCCATCATTTTTTTATTTTTACGGATTTTTTATTTTTATTTATTTTAATTTTTATGAAAAAGGTTGCCGCAGTGGCTCCACAAGCAAAGGGAGGTCCTTTCATGTAATATTTTTTTTAATTTTTACGTGAAAGGACCTCCCTTTGCTTGCAGCACCGCTTAAAAAATTAAAAAAATATATTTTTACGAAAAAGGACGCCGCACCAGCACCGCAAGCAAAGTATTTTTACATGAAAAGACCTCCCTTTGGTTGCGGCGCCGCAAGCAAAATGAGCTGGGGAATCCCATGAAGAAATTCCGGGGGCAGAGCTTTGACGTTGCGTATACTGGCAGGTTGCTAAGGACGCCAAGGTGATCACTTCCTGGATTCCATCCTCCCTCCATTATTCTAGTGCCACCCCCAGAATCCAGGAAGTGATCCCCTTGGCTTCCTTAGCAACCTCAACACCGTTGAGTTCGCCCATCACTAATGATCACCAATGTTAAATTGAGTAAATGAATGCCTAAGATATTAAAAATAGTTCAGATTTGGAGCCTAAAAAAAATTTAAAGTGAAAATGGTTGCAAGCAGCTGGGGGGAGGAGGCCTTATTTCTGATTTTAAAAACCCAATAAGCATCAATTTTTTTTCAGTTCATTTATATTTTTCTTATGATCAGGAATGTTCAAACTAGTCATCCCACACCAAATTTAGTAAAATTGTACACATTTTGTAGGCTAAACTATCTATAAATTGAAAAAGAAATCACAAAAAAGGGGGCGGGCGGGCTTTTATGAACAAAATAAACCAATAAGCATTATTATTTTTTTCAATTTTCATTTCATTGTGTGCAGAAATTTTCAAAGAAGAAAGAAGTTTTCAAATTGACCAAATATAAGCACCTATAATAAAATAAAATAAAGAATTTTCGGTACGAGTCACACAGATTCGTAAACAGTACAAGTGTGACTTTTTTTGCCCAGCGAAAACTAAGCCCTCCACCCCCCAAAAAAAATTATCATAGAGAGAACCCCTGAAATGATGAAAAGTCATGAAATTTCAAGTTTCAGAAATGCAGGGAAAACTTTTTACAGGGTCTCAAACTTCGATTTCGTGTTGCACAGACTCGAACAGAACAGCAGTGAGATGAAAATAAATGTGAAATAAATTTTATTTATTTATTTTATTTATTTATTAGATTTGTATGCTGCCCCTCTCCGAAGACTAATCAAAAATATTTTAAAATGACTTTTAAAAATGATGTTCCATAGTTCCTGTCAACTGTTTATATTATATTGGTTTAAACATGGCTGTCCTACAAGGAAAGCAGCTGAGTTTTTCAGAGGCTACATGTTCACACAAATGCCCCCTTTCCCCAAAGTGCCTAAAATAGTATCCAGCGTGTGGCTAATGGAACAAAGTGTGACATTCTTAGATTACTTCTAGACCAGTGATCAAGTGATTTGCTTTGATCAGTCCTTTATTTTTCCTATAGAACAACTTTTGATCATATTTTTTTATTCCAGACAGGATCATAAGGTTGCAGCTTAATGTTCATGAAATTGCTAGTTTTAACAATATGACATTTTAATCACCATTCCGACACGTAATTTTTTAAAAGTTTTTTTTTATGTGACTTTCAGACTTTTCTTGTATCTAACATAATTCTTTTGTTCTCTGCCCCACTTTGGGAATTCTGTCTTTGTATATGATTGCCATTCTCTCAGATTCTAAAATTACTTCAAATCTTAAAGAGACTTCTACCTATGGGTGGCTTTTCTTATCTAAAAAATAGCCTAAAATAGCACAGGGGGGTGGCTTGAATCTTTTGATATAATAGTATATAATCTTGAATTTTATAAGATGTTAGGAAGATCTTCTGATTTACTACACAGAACCTCTTTTATAAAAGCATGCCTTGTTAGGAGTGGAGGAGTTTATTTATTTATTTTATTTATTTATTCTTTGTCCAATATACAATATATGAAAGAGAATAGACATTAAGTAATATATATAAAGATAGAAAGTAAGAAAGAAGAGAAGTAGAAGGAAAGGAGAGAAAATATATGATATATGAGATAAGGAAAGACAATTGGACAGGGGACGATAGGCACATCAGTGCACTTATGTATGCCCCTTACTGGCCTCTTAGGAACCTGGAGAGGTCAATCGTGGAGAGTCTTAGGGAGAAATGTTGGGGGCTGGGGGCTGACACCACTGAGTCCGGCAATGAGTTCCACGCTTCGCCAACTCGATTGTTAAAGTCATATTTTTTACAGTCAAGTGTGGAGCGGTTAATATTAAGTTTGAATCTGTTGCGTGCTCTTGTGTTGTTGCTGTTGAAGCTGAAGTAGCCGTTGACCGGAAGGACGTTGCAGCATATGATCTTGTGGGCAATACTTAAATCGTGTTTTAGGTGTCGCAGTTCTAAGCTTTCAAGATCCAGGATAGTTAGTCTATTTTCATAAGGTATTCTGTTTCGAGTGGAGGAGTGAAGGGCTCTTCTGGGGAAATATCTTTGGACGTTTTCGAGAGTGTTGATGTCTGAGATGTGGTGTGGGTTCCAGACAGATGAGCTGTATTCGAGAATGGGTCTGGCATAGGTTTTGTAGGCTCTAGTCAGTAGTGAGAGATTGCCAGAGCAGAAGCTACGTAAGATCAGGTTATAAATGTGGTTTGGGCTCTTTTTCCCGATGTGGAGGGTAGAGCATGTTGTAGAGTTGTAGTTTTTAAAGTAGTTATGCATAAGAATTTTTTTTTGAGGTTCTAAGATTCTACTTTTCAATTCTATCCTTGATTTTTATTTACATATCCTTCTGCATTTTAACGGCAGAAGCTAGCCCCATTGCAGAAGCCAGCTCTGATTTGTTTCTTCTTCTTTGCTGGTGCCACAACCCATAAAAAATAATGTATTCCCAATTACCCCAGGCTTGTGTATCATTATTTAAATGAACCAAATCATTGCTCTGACATGAGATGATAATTTCATGCCACATGTTCCTTCAGTCATCAGAGTTTGTTGGCCAGCCTGTTGCCCATTTACAAAGCATCATAAAAGGTCCTAGGAGACACCTGGGAGCTCTTCCATAGCTCAGAAGTATAATTTTCACTTAAACTCTTCAAAGTAGACTTTAATGATCTCCAAGCATCAGCCCTGTCATGTAGAGGAACAAAAATAATCATTGCCAATAACTAAATGTGCCTGGGGAACTGATGTTGCACAGCATGTGCTGTGGGGAAAAGGGAAGGATATCCAAAGATAGAATATAAGATGGTGGAAAAAGAGCAGCTAAAGCATCTGTTATATAGAAAGTGTCTAAAATAATTATATAAAGTGTCTAAATAATCTTCCAATCTGTATATATATATTTATTTCTCTGTGATAAAATTATTGCTCTATTACTTTCGCCCTGCAGGAGCTCAGATTATTGTATCATCTAAGTTTCATGTTCAAGAAGAACAGAATGTGAAAATTGTAACTTGAAAATATTAGTGAAATGTAATCAGAATTTTTAAATGTTTACCAATAAAGGTAAAGTCCTGTGTTCAGTGGATTCTTAATTTAAAAACATCAATTTATCATGTTATTTACATAGAAAGGGGAATGTTATAATTGTCAAGCAATCTTTTCCTCAGTTAAAGAAGTTCAAATTTGGCATTTACAGTAGTCCCTCACCTATCGCTGGTGTTACGTTCCAGACCTGGCCGCGATAGGTGAAATCCGCGATGGGGAATTTATCGACTGATAGTACTTATTTAAGTATTTATATTGTAATTGTTTGGTAAGTTTTCATTGTTTTAAGTGTTTATAAACCCTTCCCACACAGTATTTATTTTAGATACAGTATTTAAATACAGTATTTACAATTTCAGATATATATATATATATTTTTAAACTGCCGATCGAGTTCGATGGGCTGTTTAAATCTGCCGATCGACTTCCTCAGAAACCCGCGATGAAGTGAAGCCGCAGTAGGTGAAGCACGGTATAGCGAGGGACTACTGTACTTCTCAAAAAGGCTAATCAAAATATTTTGATATCGGATACCGAAGTTAAAATTTAACATTTACAAAAAAAGCCAAATGTTCAGTTTTGGTATCTATATTTTCCAGAATACTGGAAAAATTCAAGTCTGAGTTTCCACATCAGGTATAAAACGTTAATATTTACTTATTATTTAGCTTTATTATATTTATACTATGCCTAGTAATTTCTTCAATTTTTACCCATAACAATCCAGTGTGGTACATTGCCCTGAGAGAGTAACTATTCAAAAGTCATTCAAGGAACTTCTCTGACTGAGGGTCGACTTGAACATATATCTCTGTGGTCTTAGTCCGGCATCTTAACTGATGAACCATATTAGCATTCTTGTTACCCAATTCCTATGGCTTGAAGCCATCCACATTGTCGCAAGTTATCTACCTCTATGTATACTGGAGTAAAGTTGACATCATGCAATATGGCTATCATAGTATCAGGAATGATAACATATCCAAAAAAAGGATGCACAAATATTTTATGCACTTGAAAAGAAAGAATATATATATGTGTGTGTGTGTGTGTGTGTGTGTAGATTGTTCTGAGTTCGGGTTTTGCCCCGTGTAATATTTTGAGTGTCTATGCGACGTTTCGGTGAAATCACATTCACCATCATCAGGCTGAAGTTTTAAGCTTCGTGCTGCTGTAAAAAATTCCATATTTAAAGCAGCACGAAGCTCATAACTTCAGCCTGATGATGGTGAATGTGATTTCACCAAAACGTCGCATAGACACTCAAAATATTACATGGGGCAAAACCCGAACGCAGAACAATCTACATGCATATACCCGTGAAAATCTACGAATATATAAAGGAAAGGGTGTGGCTAGCTGATGAGGCCAGAACAAGGCCGAAATGGAACCATCCTAGTCTCCCTTAATTTTAAAAAATTCCAGCAAAAAACATTTAACACATACAGAATATAGTTGTCGGCTATAAAATATATTAACTGCCTTGTAGTGGTCCTGGGTTGGGCCTAGAGACAAAAAAAGGAGCTGTGACGTTCCTTAAAATATACCAGGGTGATCCGACATAAAAAAACATATACCCCCTCCCTGGTACAGAACTGGAAGGGTTCTGATCTGATAGCTCTAACTGCTAGTTCTCTGCTTTACAAGGCAGAGTTCACCAGATCGAATCCCAGTAAAGGAAAGGGTGTGGCTAGCTTCGGATCACCCTGGTATATTTAAGGAACGTCACAGCTCCTTTTTTGCCTCTAGGCCCAACCCAGGACCACTTCAAGGCAGTTAATGTATTTATAGCCGACAACTATATTCTGTATGTGTTAAATGTTGTGGGTTTTTTAGCTGGAATTTTAAAATTAAGGGAGACTAGGATGGTCCGAAATGGGACCATCCTAGTCTCCCTTAATTTTAAAATTCCAGCTAAAAAAAAAAACATTTAACATATATATATATATATATATATATATATATATATATATATATGTTATATAAATATATATGTTATATAAATATATATGTTATATAAATATATATGTTATATAAATATATAAACATATATATATGTTTTATATATATATATATATATATATATATATATATATATATATATATATATATATAACATATATACAGTGATCCCCCGTTTATTGCGTCCCCGACCATTGCGAACAGGGTACTTCGCGATTTTTCAACCCGGAAGTCAAAATACCATCTACGCATGCGTGCCCTTTTTTTTTTTCTATGGGCACGCATGCGTAGATGGCAACCGGGAGATCAGCTGCTGGGCTGCTTCCCTGTGTCTTCCCTCTTGCTGGCATCAGCGAGGAGTTTCCCCACCGCCCACGCAAACTCCTCGCTGCCGCTCGCCCGCCCTTCGCCTGCCCACGCCATTCGCTCCCCCTCTTGCTGGCGGGAGGGCGAGAAGCCCTCCCCAGCCCCTGCTCGCCCGCCCTTCGCCCTGGCGGAGAAATTCCAGCCCCCACCTGATCCCACCCGATCCTCCTCCCTGAGGCAGCTCGCCCTCCCATGGCCGCTTCCTCCACCCTCCATCGCAAGCCCTCGCCACCGCAGCCAACACGCGCTGCGATCTTCAAGCCCGGCTCCTTTCGGCCCAGCATCCCGGGCCAAGCAGCTGCCTTCCGTGACTGAGCCTGGCTGGCCCGGAAGATCGTAGCGCGCGTTGGCTGCAGCGGCGAGCGAAGCCAAGCCGGCAGCAATGTCGCCGCCGCTGCAGCCAACGCGCGCTACGATCTTCCGGGCCAGCCAGGCTCAGTCACGGAAGGCAGTCGCTTGGCCCGGGATGCTGGGCCGAGAGGAGCCGGGCTTGATCCGCTGAGCCTGGCTGGCCCGGAAGATCGTAGCGCGCGTTGGCTGCAGCGGTGGCGACATTGCTGCCGGCTTGGCTTCGCTCGCTCGCCGCTGAGGAGCCGAAGATTGGGGGGGCGGCGCGGCGAGCGAAGCCAAGCCGGCAGCAATGTCGCCACCGCTGCAGCCAACGCGCGCTACGATCTTCCGGGCCAGCCAGGCTCAGTCACAGAAGGCAGTCGCTTGGCCCGGGATGCTGGGCCGAGAGGAGCCGGGCTTGATCCGCTGAGCCTGGCTGGCCCGGAAGATCGTAGCGCGCGTTGGCTGCAGCGGTGGCGACATTGCTGTCGGCTTGGCTTCGCTCGCTCGCCGCTGAGGAGCCGAAGATTGGGGGGCGGCGCGGCGAGCGAAGCCAATCCGGCAGCAATGTCGCCACCGCTGCAGCCAATGCGTGCTACGATCTTCCGGGCCAGCCAGGCTCAGTCACGGAAGGCAGTTGCTTGGCCCGGGATGCTGGGCCGAGAGGAGCCGGGCTTGATCCGCTGAGCCTGGCTGGCCCGGAAGATCGTAGCGCGCGTTGGCTGCAGCGGTGGCGACATTGCTGCCGGCTTGGCTTCGCTCGCTCGCCGCTGAGGAGCCGAAGATTGGGGGGCGGCGCGGCGAGCAAAGCCAAGCCGGCAGCAATGTCGCCACCGCTGCAGCCAACGCGCGCTACGATCTTCCGGGCCAGCCAGGCTCAGTCACGGAAGGCAGTCGCTTGGCCCGGGATGCTGGGCCGAGAGGAGCCGGGCTTGATCCGCTGAGCCTGGCTGGCCCGGAAGATCGTAGCGCGCGTTGGCTGCAGCTGTGGTGACATTGCTGCCGGCTTGGCTTCGCTCGCTCGCCGCTGAGGAGCCGAAGATTGGGGGGCGGCGCGGCGAGCGAAGCCAAGCCGGCAGCAATGTCGCCACCGCTGCAGCCAACGCACGCTACGATCTTCCGGGCCAGCCAGGCTCAGCGGATCAAGCCCGGCTCCTCTCGGCCCAGCATCCCGGGCCAAGCGACTGCCTTCCGTGACTGAGCCGGCTTGGCTTGGCTCGCTCGCTCGCCGCTGAGGAGCCGAAGATTGGGGGCGGCGCGGCTCTTTTAAAACATCGCCGCCGACATAGGGGGCTTGCTAGCACCCCCCCAAACCCGGGTTCGGGGTTCGGGGGGGTGCTAGCGAGCCCCCCATGTCGGCGGCGATGTTTTAAAATAGCCGCGCCGCCCCCAATCTTCGGCTCCTCGCTAGCGCTGCGGAAGTTTAAAACACCATCTGCACATGCGCAGATGGTGTTTTTACTTCCGCAGCGCTACTTCGCGAAAACCCGCTCATTGCGGGGGGTCCTGGAACGGAACCCTCGCAATGAGCGGGGGATCACTGTACTGTATATATACATATGTTATATAAAAAAAGGAGCTGTGATGTTCCTTCAATATACCAGGGTGATTCGACACAAAATGTAACCCTTCCCTGGTACAGAGCTGAAGGGATTGGATACTGTAGCCTAGAGGATAATTCTCTGCCTTACAAGGCAAAGGTTGCAGGTTCAAGTCCCAGTGGGTATGGCTAGCTGATGAGGCCAAAATAAGGCCGAAATAGATCTATCCTAGTCTCCTTTAATTTTCAAATTCAGCTTAAACATGTGACATTATATATATATATATATATATATATATATATATATATATATATATATATATATATATATTTCAAATGTATAGTTAGATTATTACTACCATCATATAGGTAATTATGATCTCCTAAACTCTATCCTATCTTTCTTAATTGTTTCTATTGTAACCTGTATTTAAATTTTCATCCAATTGCTTTCGATGTTCTAATTGCCAGGTTCCTATTTTTTTACTCTCATTCTACAACAGTCACCACCAATCTTTTGGAAGCTGGGGACTGGTTCTGTGGAGAATGTTTTCTTTCTTTTCCTTTCTTAATGTATCCTTAAGATTTTTGTTAATATTGATCATTTCCTCATTGCTTATTTGACCCCTATGACAATAATTAAGTGTTGTACCTCATGATTCTTTTTTTTTTTGGATATTTTTTTTTGGGGGGGGTGGGGGGGTAATTTTTTTTAAAAAAAATTTAACCATACAAACTTTTTTCATACATTTCAAAATAATCGAATTACAATAAAAACAGTATTTAATTAGTAAATCAAATATAATTACCCCCCAAAAGTCTAATAGTTCCAAATTACATTATTTTCGATATCAATCATACTTCCCAAACCTTGACCTCTGATTTTGTCATCTGGATGTTCAAATTTCTGTCTAATTGAATTCCACATTGATTTCTTTAACCTTATTGCAATAATTTCATCTTATTCTTATATACAGAATTAAACCGTTGTGTTTACTCCCTCTTCTCATATATTCTGAAAACCATTAATATCTAAGTAAAGCTAAAGAAATTAAGAGCTAATAATAAAGAAGAAAAGAAAATATAATAGTAAGGAAAAGAAAAAAAGAACCAAACATAATTACTATTTAAAAAGTTGAAACTAATCAAATTAGAAAAGAAAGGGGGGGAAAGAAAGAAGGAAGATAAAAAGACCCAAGATCTAATCAATCCATTATTTTAGTTAAAGATTTATCGTAATATTATATTCATATAACCTATGACCTATTATAAAATTAAATCAATACCTGCCTATCTATCTATCTATCTATCTATCTATCTATCTATCTATCCATCCATCCATCCATCCATCCATCCATCCATCCATCCATCTATCTATCTATCTATCTAGTAATGTGCAGCCAAATTTTTTACTGCCAGACTGTGGGTGTGGCTTATTTTGTGGGTGTGGCCTGATGGTCATGTGACTGGGCAGGAGTTGCTTGCTGCCCATGTGACCAGGTGGGAGTGGTTTGAACGCTGATCATCATTCAAGTGAACTGTTAAGTACTGTTCTGTCTGGGTGCCCCCAGACTTCAACACCAACTGGAAAAAGCAGCCAGACACACTGGTTAAAGCAAAAGCACTTTATAGTTTGAAAAATAAACACAGAGAAAAACCTGTTCTTCCCAACAGGCAGGCTATGAGACTTCACAGCAGAGTCCTGATGGCCAGACAATACAGCAGACTTCTTGCTGGCACACCCACCCCTGTAGAGAATAAGACCCACACCTTTTCCCCCCAAGGTTTCAGTATTCAAAGTCACAAACCAGAATTCCAAGACACCAAAGATCACAGCCAGGTCCCAGGACTCCCAAACATAATACTCCACAAGCCAGGAAGGGTGGGTCTGCCTTTTCAGCCTTTCCAGAGAGCACCACACCCAAACCCAGCTGTTGCCTCTTTAGTGCTGAAAGTACCTGGCTAATTGTCCCCTTCGTTGTGTTGCTCTTCTCTGCCGGAGATCGATTATTGCTTGTGCATTTTCATCTAAGGAATCCAGGCTGCTTGCTGGGGAGAGCTCCCTCTCGGGGGACTCTGGCTGTCCTCCCTCTCCCTCAGCCTGAGATTCCTCCTCCCCGTCTGCCTGAACCTCCTGTTCCTCATCCTCCCCCTCTGAGCAGGAAGCCGGCAGAGGATCAGCCGTTCCCTGAGGGGCCTCAGACGGAATCACAACAAGTACTTGACTTACAACCTCACCCGTATCGCTCTCTAGGGTCACAATATTATTCACATTGTATAGAAATTGCAGTGCTGAATAAGTTTCATTAAGTCTACAAGGCTCTTTGCTGGAAAGAACAGTGTCTACCTATCTCTTTTATCACACGCTTTTGGATAAATTCTTCACTTTTGAAAAGTGATTGACTTCAGCTTTAAGACTCCAGTGTCAACAACTGTAACATGCATTAGAGGACTCCAAATAATCAAAATTATCAGACATCTCAAGAAGAATATAAATAATAAATATCACTTGGACTTCCGGGGCGGTGGGACAACTTAAGGTTTTTAAGGAAGAAACACACATGTGTTATTCTCTTTCCCAACCACTCCTGCAATAAAAAGATAGGTTAAAAGTCTTCAGTCTATGCTATATATTAGTATATTCTGTATTCCTACCCCTTTATACATAGCCCACAGTTATGACCTATTCTTCAGGCCACTACAGCTTGAATTTTATGCCTGCCGAGTTTCTTAACTTTGACTCATTGTCTGATTCCATGTGGGATATTGATTTGGTTTGAGCCAAATGGGCTATATATCACTGGTAGGAGGTCTTTTTTGTTTACTGCCCAGAAACATAATGGTTCTATTTATCTTTAAGAAAAGCTTTGGTCTTTATATTTGGCTTTTGCCATGTAGAAAACATCCCCTGCGCATTCCCTTGAATAACCAGGAAAAGAGATTCTGTCAATGTTGTTTTTACTAAATTTATCACCTTGGTCAACAAACGTTTTGTTCAGCACTCCACTATATTGATAGAAAATGTTTCCACAAGTATTTTTGTATATTTTCTTTTCTTACACACCTCCAAACGTATAGATATTTAATATATATTTCCTACTATGCTTTCTGCAAGTAACACTTCTAAATAATGTACATTTTTGTGTTCGGTTTTCTGATACATATAAAATTATCAAAAAAAAAGCAAGGCTGGATATAATGCTAAAGCTAAAGATGATAGAAACTGGAGGGCCACACAACTTAGAAAATGAGCTCATTCTGGGAAAACTGAAGGTATGGGTAAAACTATAATCAAGATATGGCTATCACCAGTGTCTTTCGATACCATCAACCATGGTATACTTCTGCGCTGACTGGAGGAGTTGGGAGTGGGTGGCATCATTCTATGGTGGTTGTCCTACCTCTCTGGTCAGTTGCAGTCAGTGTTGGCAGGTGATCAGAAGTCGACTCCTAGGTCCCTTCTTTGTGGGGACCCTCAGGGGTTTGTCCACTCCCCCCTGCTTTTTAATATCTTTGTGAAACTGCTGGGTGAGATCCGCACGAATCCCAGCGGCCCATAAGGTCCCACAGAGTTGGCCTTCTCTGGGTCCTGTCGACCAATCAGTGTCGTTTGGCGGGCCCCAGGGGAAGAGCCTTTTCTGTGGTGGCCCCGGCCCTCTGGAATCAACTCCCCCTGGGGATTAGAATGGCTCCCACCCTCCTTGTCTTTCGCGAATTACTCAAGACCCACCTATATTGCCAGGCATGGGGGAATTGAGACATCTCCCCTAGGCTTTTATATTTTATGTTTTTGGTATGTATGGGTTTTAAATTGTCGAGGTTTTATATATTGTTCTCTTTTAATATTAGATTTGTTGCAATGTTATATTGTTTTTGATGATTGTTTTGAGCCGCCCCGAGTCTTTGGAGAGGGGCAGCATACAAATCTAATAAATAATAATAATAATAATAATAATAATAATAATAATAATAATAATAATAATAATAATTCTATGACATGTGGTAAGTTACTATTAGTATGCTGATGATACTCAGCTATACATCTCCACCCCACATAAACTCAGCGAAGCAGTGGAAATGATGTGCTGGTGTCTGGAGGCTGTTAGGGTTTGGATGGGTGTTAACAGTTTCAGACTCAACCCTGACCAGACAGAGTGGCTGTGGGTTCTGCCTCCCCAAAACAATCCCATCTGCCCCCGGCCCCCGCAACTTGGGTGTCCTCCTTGATCCACTACTGAACTTAGAACACCAACTCTCAGCTGTGGCAAGGGGGATGTTGGCCCAGGTTCACCTGGTGCACCAGGTGTGGCCCTATTTGGACTAGGCGTCTTTTCTCACAGTCACTCGTGCCCTTATCACCTCAAGGTTCAACTACTGCAACACTCTCTACATGCTACTACATTTGAAGAATGTTTGGAGACTTCAGATGGTGAAAAATACAGCTGTGCAAGCAGTCATGGGCCTTTTAAGATGCACCCATGTTTCTCCAGCACTTCACGAATTGCATTAGCTGCCGATTAGTCTCCTAATGTAATTCAAAGTGTTGGTTATGACCTATAAACCCTACATGGCATTGGACCAGATTACCTGCGGGACTGTCTTCTGCCTCATGTATCCCAGTGGCCAGTCAGGTCCCATAGAGTTGGCCTTCTCAAGGTCTTGGTGGGGCCTAGGGGAAGAGCCTTCTCTGTGGCAGCCCCAACCCTCAGGAATCAACTCCCCCAGGATATTTGTACTTCCCCCACCCTCCCTTAAAAATGCACCCCTGCTGACAGGCTTGGGGCCACTGAAATTTAACATCTACTCCAGCCTATGATTGAATTAATAATGCAGTTTAGGATGCAATGTGGATGATTGGTTTTTAAAATCAGTTGGGGTTTTAGGATATGACTTTTCTTAGATTTTCTTACATGATTTTAGATTTGATTTTTTGTTATTTTATATATTACATTTCTCACATATTTTGAATTTGCTTTGTTGTAAACTGCCCTGAATCCCAGGAGAAGGATGGCATAGAAATCTAATTAATTAATAAATAATAAATAAATACCATCAGTCAGATTACTAGGAAACAGAACACATAAATAACTGAAGAACTAATACATAAATACATAATCCTATTTGTCAATGACTACTTCAGCTTCAACCACAACAGTACACGAGCACCTAATAAATACAAACTTATGGTAAACCGCATCAAACTTAATTGCAGAAAATATCACTCCAATAACAGAGTTGTCAATGCCTGGAATGCAGTACCAGACTCTCTGGTTTCTTCCTCAACCCCCCAAATCATTACCTTTAGACTGTCTATTTTTTACCGCACCCCATTCCTACGATGTCTTTAAGCAGCGGGCATAAGTGCACCAGTGTGTTACCATCCCTGCCCTAATAATCCCTTTTATTTGTATCCATTTCAAGTATTCATAATTATGTTTATACTTACAGTATATCTTTTATCTAATGCGTGCCTGATGAAAACAACAAAGAAACAAACAAACAATGGGAAATGAAGCTGTCTCATTTAGCTTGCGAGAAAGAGGAGGAGAATAAGGAATGAAATAACTAGAAATACATCAGAATAAATGCAGATTAACAGAATGAGATATAGATAAAGAGAAGATAAAATATGTATGGCAGAGCATCCAAGACACACAGCAAAAGACAAGATCACCAACTAGCCCATTTATGTGGAGAATCTAGTGAAATAAATTTTATTTAAATGACTGAAAGGAGAATGATTTTTGTCCTTATAGTTATTTAAAGTAAATGAAATTCTGGGAGAACAAGGAGCAACAAAATAGAATTGAACAGAACTGAACCACAACATCTCCAATTGAACACCAGAAAATTCTCTGGACTGGGGAGGGTGTGTGTGTTATTATCGTCATCCCAGGGTGGCGCAGCAGATAGAGTGCTGTTCTGCAGTCCACTGAAGCTGACTGTAGATCTGTAGGTCAGCAGTTCAAATCTCATCACCGGCTCAAGGAGCCTTCCATCCTTCCGAGGTGGGTAAAATGAGGACCTGAATTGTGGGGGCACTATGCTGGCTCTGATAAAAAGTGATATTGCTAACATGTTGTAAGCCACCCTGAGTCGGGTGGCATAAAAATCAAATGAATAAATGAATAAATGAGTAAGTAAGTAAGTAAGTAAGTAAGTAAGTAAGTAAGTGAGTGAGTGAGTGAGTGAGTGAGTGAGTGAATGAATGAATGAATGAATGAATGAATAAACGAAAAAATAAAATAAAATAAAATAAAATAGTAAAGTAAAGTAAAGTAAAGTAAAATAAAATAAAATAAAATAAAATAAAATAAAATAAAATAAAATAAAATAAAATAAAATAAAATAATAAAATAAAATAAAATAAAATAAAATAAAATAAAATAAAATAAAATAAAATAAAATAAAATAAAATAAAATAAAATAAAATAAAATAAAATAAAATAAAATAAAATAAAATAAAATAAAATAAAATAAAATAAAATAAAATAAAATAAAATAAAATAAAATAAAATAAAATAAAATAAAATAAAATAAAATAAAATAAAATAAAATAAAATAAAATAATAAATAAGATAAGTAAGATAAGTAAGATAAGTAAGATAAGTAAAATAAGTAAAATAAATAAAATAAATAAAATAAATAAAATAAATAAAATAAATAAAATAAATAAAATAAATAAAATAAATAAAATAAATAAAATAAATAAAATAAATAAAATAAATAAAATAAATAAAATAAAATAAATAAAATAAAATAAAATAAAATAAATAAAATAAAATAAAATAAAATAAAATAAAATAAAATAATAAAATAAATCCCAACACAGCTATGTGAGCCAACTGAGAAATGTTGGGAGAGATAGGCAAGTAGGGTAAGTATGCATGTAAGATTGCATTCTGAATTCTTCTCTTAGATTTCTATGCTTCCTGCTTCACTAATTAATTCACACTATTATTAATATTAATATATTTATTTATTTATTAATGTCATTTATATATCTGACCAGCTAGCGACACAGTGGTTTGAATGCAGTATTGCTTGGCTACTTCTTCCAACTGCTACTAGTTCAAAGTTGACTCAGTCTTCCATTCTTCCAGGTTTGGTAAACTGAGGACCCAGATTGTTGGGCGCAATATGTGACTCTGTAAACCACTTAGAAAAGGCTGTAAATCACTGTGAAGCAGTATATGTCTATTACTAAATGCTGCTACCCAAGAAACTCTGGAAAGTGAACAAAATAAAAACAAATAATTTTATTAAGACAAAAACCAACTGAAACTGCATCAAGGCTCATTAAATAGTAATTAATATCTATATCTACTATTGAATTCAGTAGATATAGATATCAATACCACAAATGTTAACATCCTAACCACAATGCCTGGAGAAAATATGCCAAGGAAGTTCACCTATTCTCTTAGAAGATATTTGTATACAGTAGTACCTCTAGATACGAGCTGCTCCACATGCGAGTATTCCAAGTTATGAGCCACGAGGGGAGAGAAATTTCTGTTCCAGACCCGAGCTCAAATTCGGGATACGAGCCGAGCATCCACTAGGTGGCGCAAGAATCCTTGCTTCTGGTTATCTCGGAGGGGAAAAACAAAGTCTAAAGCCATTTGTTCCAGATATGAGTTGTTCGACATACAAGCTCCCTTCTGGAACGAATTAAACTCGTATCTAGAGGTACTACTGTATATGATTTTCTGATCTGTCAGAGCTGATATCCTAATCCATTCTTGATTGTTCATTTATGAAATGTGTGTCAGAATATTTAATAGCTTATTCTGTAATAAGACATCACAACTGTGCTGACTGTTACCACCATCTTATCTTCTATATTTGGTTAAATGGAAACCCTTCCAGCAATTATTGAGTTCTTGTGACATTGCCAGAGTGCTCTAAGGTTTCCTATTCTATCTAATATTATTGCTAATATTATTGCTAATTTTTTTATGACTTTGCTATTGGGAATAGCTTTGTTAATTCAGTGCTAGCCCTGGGTCTACCCACAAACTCACATCACTACTAGCTCTCCTTAATTCTTGTTTTTTCTTTGCTTAGATAAGGATATTAATTTTCTTTTGCTATAATCAAAGCCAGTGGCTTCAAGCTTGGGTGAAAAGAAATAGCTAAGAAGAACATAGAACTAAGATAAATGCACCTGGCTTATATTGTGACAGTGTTTCCATAGGTACAGCTTCAAAATATAGCTGTGTCTACTTAGACATAGTTATATTGGGTAAGGAGGCCATAGTAAGCAATTTTAAAATCATGTTGATATTGATGAGACAACTTCATCTGTTGCCTGACAAATGAAAAAGTAGCAGAGATATTAATCTTTGACTGATATTCCTGAAACCAGGTCAATATCTATAGTAGTAGTGGGAAAGCTCTTGTTTATTTACAGGGTGCGTTCCAAAAGTAATGCAATTTTTTAAAAAAGTAATTTATTGAACAGATTTGCATAAACACTTAACATTATTCAAAGTACTGTCCTTGGGCCTCTCCACATTTTTTCCAGCAACTCTGCCATGACCGGTACATGCCCTGGAAGGCATCTTCGGGGACCTCTCATAAGGTCTTCATCACGACTAATTGGATCTCTTCTATGGACAAAAGCGCACCTGGCCACAATGCGCTATGAGTCTGCGAGTTCCTGGCCAAACACCAGGTGCCAACACTGTCTCCCCCCTCCCCCCCATAGTCCTGACGTCACCCCAGCGGACTTTTTTTTGTTCCCAGCCATGAAAGGAACCCTTTTTTCATCCATAGAAGAGATCCAATCAGCCGGGACAAAGACCTTGCGAGAGATCCCCGAAGATGCTTTCTAGGGCATATACCGGTCATGGCAGAGTTGCTGAAAAAATATGGAGAGGCCCAAGGACAGTACTTTGAAGAATTTTAAATGTTTGTGCAAATCTGTTCAATAAATTATTTAAACAAAAATAATTGCATTACTTTTGGAACGCACCCTTTATCTGTTAGACCTGTACACTGTTTTTCATTAAGAGCAGAGGTGGGATTCAGCAGGCTTTGACCAGTTCTGGAGAACCAGTAAATACCACCTCTGACTGGCCCCACCCCCATCTACTCTCTGCTTCCTGAGTCCCAGCTGATTGGGAGGAAATGGGGATTTCACAATAATCTTCTCCTGGAGTGGGAAGGGAATGGAGATTTTATTGTCTCCTTCCTGTTACGCCCGACAAGCCACGCCTACAGAATTGGTAGTAATTTTTTTAATCCCACCACTTACAACAGCTCAAGGTGTAATCTCTCCAAAAGTCCCCCCTCCCCCCAACTGAGGAATAGGTTGGGCTGAGATATTATGATTGGCTTAACTTGATTAAATGTGGTAGTTTCATAATATGAATTTGAAAATTTGAATAACTCTTTGGAGTTATTGACAAATGAGGTAAGTGGGAATCATTGTCATTTCTGTGTACCTCTTTGCTAACCCCCTTCTGATCATTAAGTAGATTTATTACTATGTAAAGCACATACATTCTATGTAAATAATTTACTGATTTCAGTCACTTTCCTTTTGTCCAACATTCTAAGAAGAACTGTCCTAATAGTACAGAAAGGAAACTATACTATTTCTGTCACTATATAAATGTTATTTGGTCTTCAGATACATATAGCCATGGTAACAGTAACAGAAAATGGATCGTGTTCAATATTCTCATTATATTTTCATTATACAGTATATAACATAACCAAATTTAGTGGTATGTTAAATATTAGTACCTTTTTATTATGGGATAGTTTCTCATAAATTAGTATCTACTTCATCCAATGTTTTACAGTAAGGTTCAATCTGAAATTGACAGAATATGCAAATGATGTTGTTTATTGGTGTCTAGAATGCCAATGTTATACATATTAATGGGGAAAAATATAGTTGGACTATATATATATATATATTATTTATTCATTTGTCCGATACACAAATATATAGGAAGAAAAATAGACATGTAGTAATATATATAAGGGTAAAGTGAACTTAGAGGAGAGGATATATGAAAGAAAGAAAATATATATGATAAGTGAAAGAAAGGAAAGACAATTGGACAGGGGATGAAAAGCACACCAGTGCACCTATGTACGCCCCTTACTGGCCTCTTAGGAACCTGGAGAGGTCAATCTTGGAGAGTCTAAGGGAGAAATGTTGGGGGTTAGGGGTTGACACAATTGAGTCCGGCAATGAGTTCCACGCTTCGATAACTCGATTGTTGAAATCATATTTTTTTACAGTCAAGTTTGGAGCGGTTCGTATTAAGTTTGAATCTGTTGCGTGCTCTTGTGTTGTTGCGGTTGAAGCTGAAGTAGTCATTGGCCGGTAGGACGTTGCAGCATATGACCTTGTGGGCAATACTCAAATCGTGTTTTAGGCGCCGTAGTTCTAGGCTTTCTAGGCCCAGGATTGTTAGTTTATTTTCATAAGATATTCTGTTTCGAGTGGAGGAGTGAAGGGCTCTTCTGGTGAAATATCTTTGGACATTTTCAAGGGTGTTGATGTCTGAGATGTGGTATGGGTTCCAGACAGATGAGCAGTAGTCTAGGATGGGTTTGGCAAAAGTTTTGTAGGCTCTTGTGAGTAGTGTGAGATTGCCTGAGCAGAAGCTGCATAGGATCAGGTTAACAACTCGAGAAGCTTTTTTGGCATATGGTATAGGAAACCAAAATGAAGCATGATAACAACTGATTAGTTTCTGGCAATACAATGATTTATTCATCGCTAATACAATCTTCCAACTATTAAAGTAGTACCTATATTCCTCACCAAATGGACTTTTCAGAAATCATATTGACCACATAATTAGTATAGGAATGTGTAAAAGCTTAAATACATCAGCGTAAGATGTGGCTGAGGGCTTACTATATTGTTCATGTGAAATGTAAATCAAAGTAGAAAAACAAAGACGGAATGAGTTAGGAGTATCCACCATCATCAGGAATCATTTTGAATTCCTAACCTTTCTTGGCAATGAACCAGAGGTACTATGGAATGAAACCAGAGTCATTATTAAGAATGAATGTGAAAAGAAACTGTCAAAGCCAAAGAAACAAAGCAAATTGAATATCAAACAAATGGAAATTACTAAGTAGAGAAGAGAAGCCAAAGCCCAAAGAAACAAAAACCTCAAGATGTAATTTAACAAAAAGAATGTTGGAAGAGACAAGAATCCTATTTCAGTGATATACAATATATAAAGTTTTTGGAAGATGGAAACAGACACGGAAATCAAGGAAAGTCTTCTGAAATGTTTCCAGACAGAAGGAGGTTCTAGCCTTAAAATTGATGCACTTTAAAACTTCAATGGGCAGCTAGTAAGTGATTCAAAGAAGTTCAAAGGAAGATGAAAGGAGAACACTGAAATTGCTTATAGCAGAGATGTCAAGATCCAAGATATCTAGAAGATAATCCCCACTTACAAGAATCTTAGTATTAGAAGATGAAGTTAGATCAGGATTCTGATCATTACCAAGTCAGAAAGCTAAAGGAATTAATGGAATATCTACAGAAATATAGCAAACAAAAAAGAGAGAAAACAATAAAGATTCTTATGGAAACTGTGGCAAGAAAACTGTAGAAGGATGCTGTGGCCAAAATACTAAAACAGGTCAATGTCAATGTCAAAGAAAGGAACCTTAGCTGAATATGCCTACTATTGTACAATATCTTTAATTTTCTGTGCCATTGGAATGAACATAGATCATATTTTATCTAGTTTATTTAAAACAATACACTTTAAAATCATTCTAGGAAAGGGAAAGAGCCAATATGGCAAGTAGTTGAATACATTTTTTTAAATTATTATTATTATTATTATTATTATTATTATTATTATTATTATTAGTATTATTGTTGTTGTTGTTGTTGTTGTGAGAATGGCCTTTCAGAGAGTGGGGACAGTGCGAATTTCTGGGGGAAGTTGGTTCCAGAGGGTCGGAGCCACCACAGAGAAGGCCCTTCCCCTAGGGCCCGTCAGCTGGTATTGTTTGGTTGGCAGGACTTGGAGAAGGCCGACTCTGTGGGCTCTGACCAGTCACTGGGATACATGAGGCTGAAGGTGGTCCCATTGGTAACTCAGTCCTAAGCCGTTATGTGCTCCTAAAGTTCTTTATTATTTTACTTTGTCTCTATTTTGCCATTTTATCCTTTTTTTTTTGTTTGAGAAAAGTCAGAAGAAAAGGCTCCTTTGTTTTTAACTGGCTCCTCCAATTCATTTTTAACAGTGTACATTTTTTAAATACTCTGTGGAACAAGTAAGAGAATCGGGGGGGGGGGGGGAGAAAGAACTGACATAGAATGAATTCAGAAATGTCACTTCAGAACCTCCAATGTAACCAAACATTTCTTAATATTTAGTATCAAAGAATGACCTACCAGTAAGTAAATCTAATCATTATGGTATAAACATTATTTATATGAATTGACAGCATGCCCTGGAATGGGATTTGCAGAGATCAAACAACAACTGTTAGAGCTTTCTGCCTCTCTTCAAAAAGCCCAAATGCTCTTACAATAGTCTTGTCTCCTGAGACTGCTGCTGTCCCTCAGGCAACTTTAGCCTCTAATGGAGAAGGACAAGTAAGAATTTCACAAATGAAAGTGCTGCAGACTTTATAGCCAGACGATGCATCTTAACTGCACAAACTGTACTCTCTATCTTTACTTAACAACAATAAACAACTATTCCTTTAAAAAGTCTTCTGAGGCTTTTGCTCAGAAACATTTAGACAAACCGTCGGCGCTTATAGTGGTACAGACTAAGTCTACGGGAGGTCACTCTGCATTTAATGGCAAAGGAGCTTTTTGAACTTTTGAATTGAATTTTGTAACCAGAGCTTACAAAACTTTTGCCAGACCCATCCTCGATTACAGTTCATCTGTATCTCAGACATTAACACCCTTGAAAATGTCCAAAGATACTTCACCAGAAGAGCCCTTCACTCCATCACTCGAAACAGAATACCCTATGAGACTAGACTTTCAATCCTGGACATAGAAAGTTTAGAACTAAGAAGCCTTAAACAAGATCTAAGTATTGCCCACAAGATCATATGCTGCAATGTCCTGCCTGTTGGCGACTAATTCAGCTTCAACAACAACACAAGAGCACACAACAGATTTAAACTTAATATTAACCTCTCCAAACTTGACTGTAAAAAATATGACTTCAGTAACCGAGTTGTTGAAGCGTGGAACTCATTACCGGACTCCATAATGTCATTCCCAAACCCCAAACACTTTACCCCTAGATTAACGCCGGCTGACTCACCGGCCCCACGGCGATGTTGCTGAAGGGCCGGGCAGACTCGGACCCTTCAGATGGCGGCCGCCATCTTGTTTTCGGCCGAAATCTCGCGAGACGAGATTTCGGCCGGGAATGCCCTGCCCACGTGGCTGGGCATGACGTCGGGTCCGGGCGGGGCCTGCTGGCCCTATTTAAGGGGCAGCAGGCCGGGAAACAGCCTTTTCGCCCGGACCTGGTAGCCTGAGCAGACACTTGTTTGGTGCTGCTCGGCCGCCATTTTGGTCTCCCTCGTGTTGCGGCCGCCATTTTGTGGCCTGCCGAGGGGGCGAAAAGTGCTGTGCTCGTTGCACAACGAGGTTTATCCGGAGTCCTTTTCCTTGCAAGACGACGTTGTGGCCTTATTCCTCTTCACTGCAGCAGTCTTCAGGATCCCCCTCGGGCCCGAGGGGGACTGGTAACCTCCTCCCGGCTGGGAGGAGGGCGTGGTGGGGGGTGTTTGTCTGGGCCCCCGGTCTTGGGACGTTGTTGTTCCCGGATTGCAGGCCTTGGAGGCCTGCCTGCGCAGGGAGGCTTGCCATTAGTAGTGATATATTTAACAATAAATACTGTGTTAATATAAATATAATTGTAAGTATTATACCCAATAAGGGGTTGAGGGGGTAGCAGGGGCTCCCAGGCCCTAGGTAGGGCCCTGCGGTGGGGGAGTTGGGCCTGCCACTCGTGCTGGGGGTTTCGGCCTAGGTGGTTTTAGTGGCTCATTGCATACAAGGGAACAGTGTGATGGCTCCTAAGAAGAGGCCTGCCACTACTCCTATGGCTCCGCCAGCGGTGCGCCCCAGGAGGGCCCTTAGGCCTTCGGCCCGGGCCCGGGCCAGCAGGGAGGGGACTGCGGGGGTGGTCCCTGACCAGGGGGGGGTGGTCTCGTTGCCTCCTGCCACTCAAACTGATTTTTCTCCTGCTATGTCTTGGGCCAGGGTGTTGGAGAGGCTCGATGAGCTCGAGCAGTGGAGGAGCGGTGCAGTCCCCGGAGCGTCCAGCGATCAAGTGCCCGCGGCGTTGGGGAGAGATCCGGCGGCGGCCCAGGCTGGGCAGCCGGCTCCGTTCGGACGGCAGGCCCCTGCAGGGCCGATGGCGGCTTTCCCGGGCCCCGCACCATTGGGCCCCCCGTGGATGTCTTCAACCCCGTACGGGGCAGGTGAGGCTGCACCACACAACACATCCCTGTCTTTTCTTCCTCCCCCCGCCCCGGGTTTTCCCCCGGCGGGGGTCGGGAGTGGGTCCAGCTTTTTGGGGTCCCCCGCGGGCACCTGCGGGCAGGTGTGGGCTCCGCGGGTGCCTCCTCCGGGGCCGCCGGCGGCCAGCGCTGCTCCGTTGTCTGGGACGGGTCCTGCGGGGACACCGGCGGTGCCAGGGGCCGGGGGGTGGGTTCCTCCGGCCCCTCCTGTCATGCCCCCGCTCCCGGTTTTACCCTACCCCCATGGGGCGGGTGTTTTTGGCGTGGCGGCCAACTCGGTATGGGACCCCTTTGCTTGTATTAAAGCGGGGGCCATACCGTGCGGGCTGCCGTCCACCCCTCTAGGATGCCACCTTCACCCGTCGGTCAAGGAGGCCATTTGGCGGGGCGAATACGTGGATCTTTTTTCGCTTTTGAACCGTGAGGTTCCCAAGCAGGAGAAAGAGATTGTCCCGGGGGAGAAAATGAAGAAGACCAAGGTAACGAAATGCTTCAGCTCCTGGCTGTATGCCTTTCTTACCTATGGGTCGGTTGTGATCCAACGGCAGCCGGCTATGGCCTCTGCCATGTTTAAGTATATCGACTTGATTGCCAGGGCCCACTTTGAATATAAGGGCACCATCTGGCGCCATTATGATAAGGGTTTCCGCATGAGGATGTCTGTGGAGCCTAACTTGCCGTGGGATATGGTGGTCCCGGACCTGTGGTTCCGGGCCACGCATATGTCCGGGAAGGAAGGGTGTGAGCGCACGGATAGTGGGCACTTTATGGAGGAGGAGCCTGGCGCGGCTTCGCCGGCCAAGGCGACTCCTGGTGTGGCTGGCAAGGGGGCCTCGCCCGCTTGTCATGAGTTTGCTGCAAAGGGGGCGTGTTTTCGTCCCTTTTGTAAGTACAAGCATGCCTGCGGGAATTGTGGGGGGTCCCATGCAGCTTCAGTCTGTCCCCGCCCCAAGAAAGGGGCGGAGAAGAAGGGCGGGGGTCCAGGAAAACCTCCCCCACCAGTTGGGGGAAAAGGGGCCCAGTCCAATTAGGGTGTCTGTGCTAGAGGGTTGGTTGTTCGACTACCACCCTCGCCCGAGAGCTGAGTTGCTCTTGAGGGGCTTCTCCGAGGGATTTAGGATCCCTTATGTGGGTATTAGGAGGGCCTTCATGTCCGACAACCTCAGGTCGGTTGTCGGACATGAAGACATTGTACGGGCTAAGATTCGAAAGGAGGTGGCTGAGGGCAGGGTCCTTGGGCCCTTCCCGGAGCCGCCCTTTCCGAATCTTCGTGTGTCCCCCTTAGGTGTGGTCCCCAAAAAGGCGAGTGGTGAATTTAGGTTGATTCACCATTTGTCTTTTCCAAAAGGGGAGTCAGTGAATGATTTCATTCCTGACGAGCTTTGTTCTGTCCGGTACGCATCCTTTGATGCGGCCGTGGCTATGGTTAGGGAGTGTGGGGTGGGGGCCCTTATGGGTAAATGCGACATTAAGTCGGCATTTCGGCTCCTCCCCATTCACCCAGGCGACTTCGAGCTGCTGGGCTTCCATTTCGAAGGTGGGTTTTACGTGGATAGGGCATTGCCGATGGGCTGCTCTATTTCCTGCTCCCTTTTTGAGAGCTTTAGTACCTTCCTCGAGTGGGTGCTCAGGAGGCGGAGTGGCCTGGGGTCCGTCGTTCATTACCTTGATGATTTCTTGATGGCCGGGCCTGCGCAATCGGAGCAATGCTTTGCTTTGATGCAGGACTTCGAAGCCCTTTGTGCTCAATTGGGGGTGCCTTTAGCCTCCTCACAGTCTGACGTGTCGCTCCGCGCCTTCCAGCTCGCTGATCTGACCTTTAGACAGGGGGGTGTCTCTCTTTTGGTGAGACACTCCAAGACAGATCAGTTACACAGAGGGGTTAGACTTGAACTTAGTGCAGCCACCGATAAGTCTGTTTGCCCGGTGGCTGCTTTGCAGCAGTATTGTGTTTTGCGTGGGTCAGGGCGTGGGTACCTTTTTATACACCAGGATGGTTCCCCCCTGACCCGTTATCAATTCTGGGCGATAGTGTCTAAGGCTATGTCTCAGGTAGGCATGGATCCCGCCGGCTATGGAACGCATTCGTTCCGTATCGGCGCCGCCACTAGCGCGGCACTTTCTGGTTTCCCGGCCCAACGGATTCAGGAGATCGGCCGCTGGCGGTCAGCGGCATATTTGGGTTATGTTAGGCCCGCTGAGGATCCTGGGCAGGGTTTAGGCTAGGTAACCTCTCTGTGTGTGTCCTCTTCCAGGTTCCCAGTCCAGGCAGAAACCGACGGCGCTGCTGTGTGGCCACAGCATGGTCTTCTGGGCCGGCCGCTCAGCAGCCAGAAGTGCCATCGGGACCCAGCTGTCGTTGGGACGGTGGGTCAATGTTGTTTGGATGGGCCGGAGGGGTATGCGGTGGGAGGGTCTCCTACCGACTTTGCTGGGTACTCAGCATCTCAGGGCGGTACCCGGCGCTGCTGGGCGGGCGGCTACCCAGGGTCGCGCCCAGATGGGACTGGGTGGTCGGCAGCCCATAGCCGCACCCAGATGGCTGGTCTTGCACCTCGGTGGCAATGACCTATGCCTGCTTGGCGGTCTACCGTTGATCGTCCAGGCGCGCGAAGACCTGCGGCGGCTTCGCACGTTATGGCCCACCACGCAAGTGGTGTGGTCAGAGATCCTCCCAAGGATCGTTTGGAGGGACGCCATTTCCCTTAGGGCCATCCACCGGGTTAGACGCAGGGTGAATAAGGCCGTGGGAAAAACTGTCAAAGAATTAGGGGGGATTGTAGTGGCCCATCCCCTCATCACCGTAGATCGGCCGTGGCTTTACCGGGCCGATGGCGTTCACCTGTCAGAACAGGGGAACGCCATTTTCTTACAGGACCTGCAGAGGTCTCTGCGTGAGCTGGCGCAGATAGAGGGGGGAGTCGGGGGGCCAAGATAGAGATCTGACCCCCGCTCCGTGGCAGGTTAGGGGCGGAAATCTGGGTGGTTTCAGCAACTGCGCGTTCTCCCTTGGGCATCTTTGGGGATGATTGACAGGTTCTCTCCAAGACCATGGTGGGTGCTACCTGCGCACTTGGGGGGAACCTGTCTTTGGGTCCCGCTATTGAAGTCCCAGGGTAGGGGTGAGCCGGCGGGACCCCCCTCATGCGAGTGTATGGCAGGGTCTCAGGTGAGGGAGAGGTCCCTCACCTGGACCAGCATCGATTACGCCCATAGTTGCCCAGGAATGTTGACCTTTTACGTCATTTCCGCCCCGGAAGTGTTTGTTTGACCCTGCAGGTCCATTTGGTTCCGGGTCATAGTTGAGTATGTTGATTTATGCAAATTTATGCTAATTCATGCTAATTTAATTAATAAATTATGCAAATTTATTTTAATAAAAATGACCCAAGTTTAAATCCAGCTCTTGTGTCCGAGTCGTTACTCCGTCTCTTCTGCAATAACGCCGGCTGACTCACCGGCCCCACGGCGATGTTGCTGAAGGGCCGGGCAGACTCGGACCCTTCAGATGGCGGCCGCCATCTTGTTTTCGGCCGAAATCTCGCGAGACGAGATTTCGGCCGGGAATGCCCTGCCCACGTGGCTGGGCATGACGTCGGGTCCGGGCGGGGCCTGCTGGCCCTATTTAAGGGGCAGCAGGCCGGGAAACAGCCTTTTCGCCCGGACCTGGTAGCCTGAGCAGACACCCACCCGCCCTTCCCTATTTTGCAGTGTGCCTAGGGGTCGCCTGCGGGGGCCGAATGGGAATTTTTTGCAGCCTCGCCCTTTAGGCCAGGCTGTTTTTTCGCCCATTCCACACTGGGGAGATGGAGGTGTGGTTAGGGGGTGTTTGCATTTAATTAGGTTAATTGGCTTACCTCTGGTCATTGGGTAGGCAGGTTAGGGGCGGAAATCTGGGTGGTTTCAGCAACTGCGCGTTCTCCCTTGGGCATCTTTGGGGATGATTGACAGGTTCTCTCCAAGACCATGGTGGGTGCTACCTGCGCACTTGGGGGGAACCTGTCTTTGGGTCCCGCTATTGAAGTCCCAGGGTAGGGGTGAGCCGGCGGGACCCCCCTCATGCGAGTGTATGGCAGGGTCTCAGGTGAGGGAGAGGTCCCTCACCTGGACCAGCATCGATTACGCCCATAGTTGCCCAGGAATGTTGACCTTTTACGTCATTTCCGCCCCGGAAGTGTTTGTTTGACCCTGCAGGTCCATTTGGTTCCGGGTCATAGTTGAGTATGTTGATTTATGCAAATTTATGCTAATTCATGCTAATTTAATTAATAAATTATGCAAATTTATTATAATAAAAATGACCCAAGTTTAAATCCAGCTCTTGTGTCCGAGTCGTTACTCCGTCTCTTCTGCAATATCTACGGTTGACCTATCCAGATTCCTAAGAGGTCAGTAAGGGGCGAGTACAAGTGCACTAGAGTGCCTTCTGTCCCCTGTCCTATTGCTCTCCTATATCTCCTATACCTTTCTTCTATTCTTATATCTCTTCTCCTACTCTTTCATTGATATGTTCTATTACTATATCTTCTTTTCTATTATTTCTTAGATATATTTTACTATGAGTATCTCCTCTATAACCTTCATCATGTATTTTACTATGTGTATAAAGAGATATACCCACTAACCCCCTCATTGTGTATTGGGCAAAATAGATAGATAGATAGATAGATAGATAGATAGATAGATAGATAGATGATAGATAGATAGATAGATAGATAGATAGACAGACAGACAGACAGACAGACAGACAGACAGACAGACAAACAAACAAACAAACAAACAAACAAACAAATAAATAAATTCTAACACCAGATTCTAACATCAGAAGGACAGGGGACTCAAATCCTGCATTGGCTGCCAATAGATATTTCTCTATCATTAAGTCAACCCCATCTGACTAGGCCTACAAGCAGTAGAATAGCTAACGACTGATCAGTACCACTGTATATCAAGAGGGCATGTAGAGAGGGTTTCCTCTTTTACATTTTTGGGAGTGCTAAATTAGTCAAGACCTCACCTGGAAAAACAACAGTCCCTGGTAGTTAGTAAGGCTCAACAGAGATTTCATTTTCTTAGAGTCCTGCAGAAAAATCAGGTAGAACAATGGCTGATGACGTCTGTTAGATTTGCACAGAAATGAAGAGTCGGGACGTAGGACAGTTCAGCACCTTTTATTGAAATCCGCTCAAATTGAATAGGGACTGCCAGCAAACTGCAGAGAAACCGCTTTTAAGGGCTTCCCTGAAACTCGCCAGCCAGTGACAGCAGTATATTTTTACCATCACTATATCAGCCAATCAGCGATGGCTATGCAAATTTACGCCGTACATCAGTACGTAACGACTTCCTTCTATCGGTCCAGGATAGAAAGTGTCCTCACATACTATATAACAGTATGCTATACTGGTTTAACAGCCGTGAACAGGAAGGCACTAGAGAGTGATTAATTTGGCACAAGAAACCATTGGTTTCCCCCTAACACCACTGGATGACATTGGCAGGTCTCACTGTTTCAGCAGGAAGATAAAGATGATTCACATCCTGGCCAGTCTCTCTTTTCACTTATACCATCAGGCAGAAGATACAGAAGTATAGCTAGCCGGACAGTTTTAAAAACAGCTTCTACACATTGGCTCTCAGACTCCTAAATACAATATAGCACCACAAATTTTACTGGTGCCAGTGTAGTGTGTAATATGTCTATACTATCATATAATGAGTAATATACATGTTATATGTATGGAAACAGATGATTAGTCCCCCCCTTGTAACTACTTGTATAACGATTATCCTTTATATTATTCATATTGTCTTCTGCACCAGTAGATGCTAAACCAGTTTTGTTATATACATGATGTAGAATGACAGTAAAGGCTTTGATTTTGAAAGGGAAGGTAAGATGCTCAGAGTCCAGAAGGAATTGGGCGGCTTATAAATTGAATGAATGAATGAATGAATGAATGAATGAATAAATATTAAATATTAAATAAATAGTGTTTTATACTGACTTTTAAATCTTTTACAATCCCTAGTATGCTGTTTAAAATAAAACATTTTCTTGGTACAATTCAAATATTCCCATTATATGAGTTTCACAATAATAAAATATGCTCGCTTTTCCCCCCATAGATGCAAGTTGAAGATCTCCTAGGCTTTAGGAATAATCAACTGCCCATCCAGATTGTCTTGAGAGTTTGTCCTTGACAAAAAGAAATTCAGATAATTATCTAAAGGCAAATGTTGACAGACAGATGAAGCTCCAAAGGCACAGCTAATTTATTCTTTTGGAGCATTTCCAAGTAGTACGCAAGAAATATTGTGAAAATTAGGGAATTTATAACAGACTGTTAACAACATGTATAGCAGCAGAACCTCTGATTGATTTAATGGGAATACATCCTCAAAAGGTTTGTAATAACAATAATAACCATCTGCAGACACCTGTGATATGTTTTGGTTTAACTGGGGATTTTCAGTAGAAGAACAACCCGAAAGAAGATGATCTGGCAATACTAACAGAAGAAGAAGAATTGAAGCTGCATATCAAATTAATGACACTATGATGCAAATTCTGATCCATAACACATTAAAGTTTTGTTTTTATTTCAGGCCACTTGAATCACAAAATGGATGCACTGCAAGAAGAAAATTATCAATACCTTGGATGAATCACTGCCACGAACAATTTAACAACACTAAGGTCCCTTCCAACTCTCTCATTTTATGGTCTAAACCCAACCAAATAGTGGAAAATTTTACTAGAACTCCTTTTAAATCCTTTAAATCAGGGATGCCAAACCGGAGGCCTATGGGCTGCATGCATCATTCCCACCCCAGCTCCGTGAATGGGACATCAACATGACAGGACGAGTTTGACACCCATGCTTTAGATTATAGGATAAGATATGGGAGATTTATGGAGTTGCATTTCAAGAAAGACCTGTGGCACACCAGCTATTGAAGACATTGTCCACATGCTTTTTTTACTACAAACTATATTCCACAGAAGGTTTTTCTTAAATTCTTATTTAAATAAAAATAAAAAATCTAAAAAATACTGTGGCACCTAGGACTGTCTTACTTTTTTGCAGGACATCAACTTGCAAATCAGTGGTAAGACTGCACTCTTTATATCAAAAGCCATTTCGAAAAGGACAGCATCTACAGCAGATTGGAGTTAACTGTAGAAGCAATGACTTATTTGGAAGATGTTTATTTTCTTTTGAGTTATTTTGTATGTCTGTATCATGGCCAGTTGACTAAATCAATAAAGTTTGTATTCTATTATACTGTATAAAACAATATCTGTTATTTAAAGGATTTATACATACTTAAATTCCCTAAATTCCTACCACTCAGCAAAAAAGTACACTATCTTCAGACTGAAATTCTATTCTATTCTGTTCTGTTCTGTTTGTTTACTTATTTACTTATTTACTTATTTACTTATTTACTTATTTACTTATTTACTTATTTACTTATTTACTTATTTACTTATTTACTTATTTACTTATTTACTTATTTACTTATTTACTTATTTACTTATTTACTTATTTACTTATTTACTTATTTACTTATTTACTTATTTACTTATTTACTTATTTACTTATTTACTTATTTACTTATTTACTTATTTACTTATTTATTAGATTTGTATGCCGCCCTTCTCCGTAGACTCGGGGCAGGGAGACAGTTGGTCCCTCAACTAACCAGACTTTATGCTACGTAGGCTTTTATAGGTAACAATCAGCACCTTGAGTTGCACTTGTAAGCAAAGGGACAAGTAGTGCAGCTGGTGAAATAGAGGTTTAGGGACATACACACATCTAAGTGTTGTAAATAATCTGATGCCATCCCAAAATTTAGTGACTTTGATTGGCCCTTTTAGGCAATGTTACTGAAAATTAGAGAATGGTAGTAGGGTCCCCCTGTACGCACACACACTTCCTTTATATACACACATTTATGTCATCTAACCAACACAATCAAGAAAATATTCTAGGTTGATTGTGATCTCCCTTAGCATTTGTGATCTCCCTTAGCCCTGGATATCTTGAACATGTGGCCAATTGTGGTGATAGGGGAGGGCATACACCTGGCATACATGTTGTTCTACCTTTCCCAAGAGCCATCCAAGCATCACAAATTATGCTTGTCGATTGCTTTTGCTCAAGTACATTAAAGTCTTGTTCTTTTTTACAATGAGTAAATCGATATTGGCTAGTTAAATTTGTTGAGGTATAAAATGCAACATTCTGCTGTACGGCATTTACAAATGTCTCAGTTTCAAACAGTTGCATTTGATTTGTTAAAAGAATAACCCGGAGTGGAATAATAATCTGATGCCCAATGAGTAGAGGAGGCGAACAGTTAAAGAGAATTTTTTCCCCAAAAAATGTTTGATCTGTCTCATAGGATCAGATACCAGAATGGGGGCTGCTACAGTACTTATAAATATGCATAGCACAATGTGTCCGTTTCTCATTAGTTTACTGTAGGCTTTTGACTTGTATGGTTAAACTTTATATTTTTTGCATACACAAATGTATTTTGTTCCCTTAGGGTCTTTTAAAATGCTGACTAGTCATTTACCCATTGTAAAATATCCTAATATGCATGCTAATTTATTACCTTGATTTTTCACCCTATAAGAGATTATTATACAATCTTTTCAGTGTATTAATAAATACAACTAAGCTTCTATTGAATATATATTGAATTCTCTTCTGGTGGTTTGGTTAACAAGGAAGCATTTGAATTAAAAGAGAACAGAACAAATCATTGATGAAATAACATTGATGAATTAGATGAAAGATGAATTAGAATTGATCTGATCAAGAGACTTGTATGTATTTATTTTACTGCAGATTGAATATTTATACCTTAACTGTGAGATATAATTTTCATTTGTCATTTAATCCAATAAATAAATAATAGCTAGGATGAAAGTTTTGACCTACTGGGCTTTGTTTTTCTAATCAAGTCTATCCTACATGTCTTGTCCTGTCTGTCTCTTGGTCTCTCATTATCTATCATCTACAGTATCTATCTTTATAAAATGTTGTACTATTCCCTCATAATGTTGGAAAGCATCAAAAGATTGATTTATACACACTAACTGCTCAATTAAGATCAATACACTAAAATCTTTGGTAACAGTGGACTGGAGAATAGTAAGGAACTAAGAAGTCAGTATATCCTGTTTATATTTAATACTCTGGCATAATAACAGTGATTGGAAATAACATTAGACAATGTTTATTTAAATAACCTATTGACAAAGTGACAAATATTTCATATATATGTATAAAATTATCTGAAACATTTCTGCCTTCCTGATTAGCAGAAGGGCTATTAAAGCCCTTGTAAATCAATTTACATATGATTATTTTTTTAAAAGAAAATCCTGTGCATGATGCAAGAAGAAAAGGCATTGGAAAGGCAAAGGGGAACAAGCAATAACAAAAAATACATCTAACTGCAGCTGTATTTCAAAATATTTTAAGAAATGTTTGATTGGCCGCTTTAACGGCCAGCTGAAAATTGCTCCGTGGCTAGGACGAACACGGCTTCAGGGGATCGCGAGAACGCTGTTGCTGGGCTTCATGTTTCCAGTGATGCCTGTTGGAGCCTGGGGCATGCCTGGGTGAGCCCTATAAAAAGGGCTTCACCACAGGCGTTCTTCCTTCATCCCTGGCTCCTGAAGAAGCGGACACTCGCCCTCCCTCCCTATCTTACAGTGTGCCTTGAAGGGGTTGCCCACGGGGGCTGAATAGGAATTTTTTGCAGTCTTGTTGTAGAATTGACGAGACAGAAGCCAGCACTTTAGGTGAAGGAAAGGTTTATTGCGCAGGTTCAAGCACAAGATAACAAAATAAATGGCCTGAACCCCGAATGGGTGTCAGAATCTTTCTTATATACCCTTGGAATACACAGTAGCTTGGGGGAGCATAAGTTGCCATATATGGTTATAACAGTTTGTGGAAAATAACAGTTTTCGATATATATCATCAGTTGGCATGTGTACATGGGAACATCCTGTTTCTCCTAACATAAAAAGAGGATCTTATACCAGCACAAAAGCACAAAAGCACATTTCCAGTAAGCAAGTCCCCCTACACATTTTCCCTACTTCCTTATCGTAGCTGCAGCTGCTGATTATACAGAAAGCAATAATAGCCAAGGTTATAGTGACCTGAACCAAAGCCTTGGGCCTTCATCCAAGTTAACTTTGGTTCACCCATTTACTTTATTCCCCCCTTTGCGACTCTTCTTCCTCAGCAAGGAGAGTCGCATACTCAGTTTCCGCAGTTTCCGCATCCAATGCAGCATATTCAGCTTCATTACGATCTTTAGCAAATTCCCACATAGCCATTACCTGAGCAGTAGCTTTACGCTCAGCCAGCAATGATAAGCTATTGGATATAGTCTTAATGAAGACAGGTAAGATACAAGGTAAAAGTACACAGCCCGCAGCAATTAACCCAATAAATGCCACTATTGCCTGTAACCCAGGCAACTTAGGAAACCAAGTACCGAACATATCTTTCAAATTAATGCCCTTCCATACCTGGTCCGGATTATGGGTCAATTGTCGTATCTCCTTAGTGAGCTGCTTAATCACCTTTCCAGTATCATCTATCTGTAAGCAGCAATTGGAAAGATTAAACTTCCCACAAACTCCTCCCTCCTTCGCCAGGAGGTAATCCAATGCCAATCTATTTTGATACACAGCAGTCCGAAGCTTGGTAGAGGTTTCCGATAGATAATTCAAAGCAAAATCTATCCTCCTTCCAGACAAGTCAAGGACTGCCTGTAGCCTAATGATCCTATTTAACATATAAACCGGTGTCCGGTATCCCCAGGACCCATCCTCCGCTCACGTAGCCTTCCCATATGTACACACAATCCTTTCTGAGCTCCAAACCTCACTTTCCTCATATTCAGTCAAGGTCTTACATGGGAACCCAGAAAAGGTATTATCCTGGTTGTCCGTGTTCTCTATCTCTCGCCGTCTTCTATCGCGTGGGCCAATGGGTTCATACAGGGGGACACCTAACATTTGGCGAGTCGCTATCGGCAATAAGAAAAATGAAGGTTTAATCCAGCCTAGCACACAGGAGCCAGACCAATTACTAGGTAGGGCTTCATAGGCTATCTTGCCACATATCCAATACATATTCTGAGGAGCTACCCATTCGTCTCCCTGATCTACAGACCCAAGGTAGTTAAGATTTGTAGTATCAAATTTCACAGGTTCAGTAGCATTCCCCGGGGAAATCCATGTTTCATAAGCTAAATCCCAAAATCCCAAACAAATCAAGTGTCCAACATTCACACTACCCATTCTCATAAAGCAATTTCTACCCACTAAGTTAGTGGTTAAAGTCCACATGGTTCCTGTCACTCTTTCCCTCTTAGTTATGTTGCCAGTAACAGACAGATTATTAAAAACAAGGGGCTCTGCCTCCAAGGCCTCCCATGGCCATTGTTCCCCCATATTCGTCCCTCCACACACAAAACAATTCCTAACAGTCAGTGTCTTTGCTACTTTCTCAGCCATTTCAACAAACAAATTTTTGGCTGTGTCACTGAGTGGCAGGGGTTTTTCCAGTTTCCTAAGGGAATCATAAACAGACCACCCCAAGGTTCGCACTTCCCCTGCAACCACCTTCCACATTTTAACTGAGAGATAGGTAATAGGATCCCTTCCTAGCCCATTTATGCCAAAGGCAAACGTAGTTCCTGAGGGAATAGAACGATCAACCTCTATCTGTACAATGTTTCCAAAGAGCCTCCTAAAGGACCGTACATACGGACACCCTTTATAAGTGTTCTTCTCAACATCCCCAGTGTACGCACACACACAACTCCATCCAGAGCAGTTTTCTGTATTGCCACATGGATTCCATCTCCCAGTATCCGCATTATCACTGGCGGGATCTACCTCACACAAATACTTTTCATTTAATTGATATGTCTGGATCCATCCATCATTTCCACAGTGTGACCCATGTGCACTACCATAATTATTACTCAAGGCTTTGCAAGCATCAAATGTGAATATCACAGGCGCCAAAGTTCTATCCACCACAGGATGACAAGTGAGGTAGTCCCTGAACTCATCAGATGGTCGTCCTACCCACAACGTAAAATTCAGACGTATTGGAGTACTAGGATCATAACACTTGATATTCCCTTTCTGTGTACAAAGACTATACATTGTTCCATTTGCGATACAATTCCGCCCTGATGGGGCACACTCCTTAGGTTTTATAGTGTGGTATACTATAGTGTGAACAGTTCGGATCCCTATTTTAGCCTTCGTAATGCATGGTGTACACTCATCCAACGAAGGGGGGGTAATTGATCCCGGTGCCATGTGGTTCGAGGGAGTACGAGCAGGAGTAAGTGGACGCCTATAACACATAACACCCTGTGTACCATTACACCTGCTATATTCCTTCCCAGAATAATGACATGGAGTGAAGTCAAATTGCGTACATGACGAGGGGATCCCAAGTGTTGACGTAAAGACATCCTCATAAACAAAACACTCTATGCAAGTACCCTGATTCCCCCTTATTCTAAAGTCAACACTACGAGACACTCTCCTATTCTTTTTACCCCTGTGTTTCTTGCGTGTATTCTGTCCCCGACGATGCCCAGACGCTACCGGTGGGAAACGCACAATACAAGTGCCTTTCCAGCCCGGTTTCAGCTGTTCCACCGTAACAATTGTATCCCACCCCCAAAACATTGGGGGGCCACAATCCAATGTTATATAATCACTAATACTCTGTGGCCCAATCGGCTGGGTGTCCGCACACATTCCCCTCCTCAAGATATATCCTATATGATAACAAGCATCCGGATTGGTATGTTGCCTAACCAAGCATACTGCTGTCATTATTTTGTCAAAAGCCTGAGCATACTGACACGGGTGAGGCATAACACCAACCCAACAGCTGGGAGTTATCTTGATTGGAGGATACCCATCACATTCACCAGACCCCACCACATATGACTGAGTAATCCCAGGTTCCTCGCCAGGCAGGCTCCATTGTCCCAAATTGTGAATACATACATGATTAGCATGAACAAAACCCAAAATCAAAAGTAATATATATATCCCAAAACCCCTTGACCCCTTCATCCCAGCTTCTCCCGTGCGTTGAAAACCAGCTTCCGGTGTGGTTTAGCAGGGGGGGCTTTGTCTTCACCTCTGTGCGTTGAAGACCTGTTGCCGGTAAGGTCTCTGCAGAGTGGCCTTTCCTTGTCCCGCAACCTATATTAATTTATGATATATATATATATATATATATATACTAAAAGCAAAACTCGCAGCAATTAATACACCGAAAGCAAAGCAGAAGAGGATAGTATTCAAGATCACTTTCGCCTAAGCTTCAATTTCATTGGATCAGCAGTCGGTTGCACCCTCCATTCCTCATCTGCTGCTTTCTTCACTCGAGACCAATGTATCCAAGATTTGGACTCGGCTATCTTAATAGCAAGGGGAGATGACATGATTACAACATACGGCCCCTTCCATCTCCCCTGTAATGGTTCTTTCTTCCAATGCTTCACCCACACTTTGTCCCCCGGCTGAAAGGCATGGCACTTGGTTACAAGCCTTGGGGGGGATTGTTCTAATACATATTGTCTAAGTTTTTCAACTTGCTTATTTAATTCTTGTACCATTTCCAAAGTCCACACTCCCCCCTTATGGCCCAATTCAGGCCATCCAGCCAAATTTCTCCGAAGAAGAGTGGGCGGATGCCCAAACATTAGCTCATAAGGTGAAAGCCGGTGCTGCATTCTTGGAGCACTCCTTATGGAATAAAGGGCCAATGGTAAAGCGTCCGGCCACTTCAGATGCGATTCCGTACAAATCTTAGTAATCTTCTCCTTCAAAGTGCGATTCATCCTCTCAACAGGAGCCCCTGATTGAGGGTGAAATGCACTGTGGAAACGCCATTTGATACCCACCGCCTCCGCCACTCCTTGATTTACCTGATCAACAAATTCCGGCCCGTTATCGCTTGAAATAAACGAAGGACTCCCAAACCGCGGAATAATTTCCTTAAGTAAAATCCGAGCCACCTCCCTAGCCTTTTTGGTTTTAGTAGGAAAAGCCTCGGGCCACCCAGTATATCTATCTACAACCACCAACATCGCCTTATAAAATCCACAACGTGGCATATCAGTGAAATCAATCATTACTGCATCCATGGGAAAATAAGAAACCGGTATAGCCCCAGGCGGTATGACTGGTCCCTGCCTAGGGTTAACCTTGGCACATGTATCACATTGGCTCACCACCTTATTAGCTATTCCAGCCAATCTATCAACATAATAATCTCGACTTAAAGCCGTTTCCAAAGCAGTCTTGCCCATGTGGGTGGCATCATGCGAGAGCTGAACCAATTGCCAAGTCATTGATGCCGGTACATATATTCGACCATCCGGTAAAACATACCAACCATCCTTAACAACCGCCTTCAAGTCATTTACCGCCCTCACACATTCAGTGATTGTGTAAGACGGAGTGAGAGTAGGCGGTATTACTCCCAAATCCTGGGCTATATGTATGGATAGGTCGGGTCTCGGGCCATCCCGAAGGGCAGCCGCCCGAGCCTCTGCATCCGCTGCCCGATTCCCAAGCACCACCATATCATCCCCCCTTTGATGCCCTTTACAATGCATCACCGCCACCCTCTTAGGTCGTTGGACTGCTGCAATCAAGCGCTGAATCAAATGACCATGCTGAATAAATTTCCCAGCTGAATCCCGAAAACCTCGCTCCTTATATACAGCTCCATGGGCATGCAATGTCAAAAATGCATATTTGCTATCCGTCCAAACATTCAACGTTTCACCTGCAGCCCTCTCCAAGGCACGGATCAGAGCCCATAATTCCGCCACTTGAGCACTATACCCCCCTCCTAACGGTGCACTCTCGATGACGCGTTCATCATCCACAATCGCATACCCTGCCACACGATATCCCTCATGCATATAACTAGAACCATCCGTATACCAATTACGATCTGCCATTTGTAAAGGGACATCAGATAGATCAGGCCGTGTGGAATATACCTCTTCAAGTACTTGCACACAATCATGCTCTATCCCCTCTTCAGTTTCCACTGGCAACAAAGTAGCAGGGTTCAAGGTATTTGATATCTTCAACCTCACATTAGGATTTTCAATCATCATTGCCTGATACTTCACCAACCTCTGACTACTTACCCACAAATGACCCTTTTGATCCAAAATAGACTGCACAGCATGGGGGGTATGGACACAAATTGTACTAGAAAAGGTTAGCTTATTACAATCTTGTACCAATTCGGCAATTGCTGCCAAAACCTTCAAACAATGCGGCCACCCTTGTGCCACCCCATCAAGTTGCTTTGACAAATAAGCCACCGGTTGCTGCCAACTGCCCAACTGTTGAGTCAAAACCCCCAAAGCTATATTCTTCCTAGTATCCACGTACAAGTTGAAAGGCTTATTCAAGTTAGGCAACGCCAATGCCGGAGCACTGGCTAACGCCTTTTTAATTTCCTCAAAGGCTTTTCTCTGTTCACCCCCCCAAACAAACGGGTCATTATTGCCCCCCTTCGTGGAGGTATAGAGAGGTGCAGCCATGAGGGCATAATTCGGGATCCAGATCCGACAAAAGCCAGCCAAACCCAAAAAGCCTCTCAACTGTCTCCTATTATTTGGGGGCACAATAGACAATACTGCTTGCTTCCTTTCTGGCCCTAGTGCCCTTTGCCCCTGCTCAATGTCATATCCACGATACCTCACTTTTTCCTGCACTAATTGTGCCTTTTTGCGGGATACCCTATAACCACATTGCAACAATAATACAAGCAAAGCATTAGTGTTATCCCAACACAAATCCTCTGATTGCCCTGTAACCAAAACATCATCTACATATTGCAATATTGTATCCCCTTGCTGTCTAGGTACATAATATACCAAATCCTTAGCTAAAGCTGTCCCAAACAACGTCGGTGAATTTTTAAAACCTTGAGGTAAACGAGTCCATGCATACTGCCTCTTAGCCCCTGTCTCTGGATTCTCCCATTCAAATGCAAACAGCGGCTGGCTAATTGGATGTATTGGGATCGTAAAAAATGCATCCTTCAAATCTATCACAGAAAACCACTTTGCCCTTGGTGGAATCAAACTCAACAGTGTATAAGGGTTGGGCACTGCCGGGTGAATGGTAACTGTCACACTATTTACCACCCTCAAATCCTGCACAGGCCTATAAGATCCATCTGGTTTCCTTATTGGCAAAATCGGGGTATTCCATGGGGATTGAATAGGGACCAAAATTCCAGCTTTTAAATACTTTTGGATACAATCATAAATTGCTGCTATTGCTTCCCTAGAACAAGGGCGCTGCCTAATGTTCACAGGAGTGGCAAGCGGTTTCACTTCCACTATAATGGGGGGGTGATGTGAGGCAAAGCCGGGGGGGTTATCTTCAGCCCACAGACCAGGCACCGCAAACCCCCTCCACTTTTCTGACACCGCCTGCTCCACTTCCCTAGTCACCATCAATCTCCACATTGTCTCAGGGCGATGACTAAGCGTTAAAGATTGCCTTCCCTCATTAAACGAAATAGTGGCTCCTAATTTATATGAGTCCGCACCGCAGCTCTCCATTTCTCCCTTTCCTCCGGGGTCAATAGTGTGCTTAACAACTGTTGTATATCCTGCCAATTAGGGTTATGAGTCTGCATAATAGTTTGAAACAAATCAGCCAACTCAGTTGGTTTAACTGACAACGGCCCATAGTGCTGCTTCCAATTGAGCAAATCAGTTGTTGAGAAGGGGACATACTGAAAACACGGTCTATATTCCAAATCCCCAGTCTGAGCATTCACCACTTGCTGATCCATTTGACGCAACGGAGCCATAAAATCTCTCTGCGTCTCCTCTAGTTTTGCCGCTTCCTCCCTGGCTGCCTCAGCCCTCGCAGTCACAGCCCTTGTTTGTATTCGATCAATCGCTCCAGCGCCCCTCTCACAACCTGCTCCATATGCCATTCCTTCACCACCCCCTTCCCTTTTGGCAGGCCCCACAGCCTCCCCTTCCTCATCATCTGATAGTGCAGCAGCCGCTGCCATCTGTGCATTATCTACCGGGGGTGACACTTGTGCGTATGGCGGGGGCCTGATTATTTCCTCCTCAGCCTGCCCCAACACCTTCTTCTTAGAGTCTGACACCTTTGGTTCTTGCCTTTTCACAATTCCCTTCGCAGTTCCTCCTTTACTCAGCGTATTCTTAGCCTTTTCCTTCCGTGGTCTAGCCACACACAAACGTACCATTTCAGCCTGACATTGCAAAAGCTCCCCTGGCTTTTCTGCCACCGCATTTTCCCATGCCTCTATATATTGCAACTGATTGGGGTACTGCTCCTCATTTACAACTATCTTTCCCCACACATCATCTATAATTTGGTCTTTAAACGTTCCCTCCGGTGGCCACCCCACCCCCAAATGAGGCCATTGTTGTTGGCATAAAAAACGCAACCTCTCCTTAGTTGCCCTAGGACGGGGGGGCTTGTAATCACTATGATTGAAATAAGTATCAAAACCCTTCAGCATGCATTCCAGTGGGGTACTGGGAACGCTTCCTCCACCACCCATTCTACCCTAACCACACTACCTCCGGCCCACAGTGCTGGACTTTCCAACAGTCACTGAAGGGAACCGCGAAGGTTTAACCACCCACACAGCCTACACAGACTTCGTTAGGACAATCGCCCCGAGTCCAGGGGGGTGATCAGACCCCCTCTTCGATCTTCAAATGAGACCGGTACCACTTGAATTTACAAATACTCGCCTGCAGACGTCTTCCCAAACCTTCCTGGCCAGGATACCAATCCGTTCAGACCTCCTTTCCTTCCCTCAAGGGATCTTGGGCTCACCGTCAGCTCCGTCGGTCCCAGCGGGGTGTCACTGCAGTCTCCCGGAGGCTTGCTCCCCCGTGGCGCCTGGAGAATATTCAGCAGTGGCCCCCGGATGGGCCCGAGGGGTCAGGCTACCCTCAGCGAAATATCGCCTCGCTTACTGTCCCATCTGGGTCGCCAGAAAATGTTGTAGAATTGACGAGACAGAAGCCAGCACTTTAGGTGAAGGAAAGGTTTATTGCGCAGGTTCAAGCACAAGATAACAAAATAAATGGCCTGAACCCCGAATGGGTGTCAGAATCTTTCTTATATACCCTTGGAATACACAGTAGCTTGGGGGAGCATAAGTTGCCATATATGGTTATAACAGTTTGTGGAAAATAACAGTTTTCGATATATATCATCAGTTGGCATGTGTACATGGGAACATCCTGTTTCTCCTAACATAAAAAGAGGATCTTATACCAGCACAAAAGCACAAAAGCACATTTCCAGTAAGCAAGTCCCCCTACACATTTTCCCTACTTCCTTATCGTAGCTGCAGCTGCTGATTATACAGAAAGCAATAATAGCCAAGGTTATAGTGACCTGAACCAAAGCCTTGGGCCTTCATCCAAGTTAACTTTGGTTCACCCATTTACTTTAGTCTCAGTGCTTTAGTGGTGACCGTTTTTTCGTCTATTCCACACTGGGGAGTGAGGATGGCCTGGTTAGAGGGTGTAGCGCATTTAGTCACAATTTGATAATTGGCTTCTCTTTGTTATTGATAATTGGCTTCTCCTCTTCAGGAGCTCATGGTGTCTGTACCGGCCTGGGCGATTGGAGAGGGGCTGCCCTTGGGACTCATCTATCTCATTAACCAGAAGGGGCTGGGACGGTGAGCCCTCCCACAAGCCAGGGCATGGCCAAGAACCAGGTGAAGGCGTGGTCGCCCATAGTTGCCCAGGAAGGTTATTCGTGAATTATTCCTACCCCACAAATTTTTAGTGGCCTCTGCAGGTCCTGGTTATTGGTTGATAATCAATTAAAATTCATTTAAATTTAATAAAGTGACCCATTTAAATCCAGCTCTTGGTCTCCATGTTCTTATTCCACCTCTGGTGCAATGCATTTTGTTTTTTATGCTTTATATGTTTCTCTTTTATGTCTCTCACCAAAATAAAATATCTGTCTGTAAAGTCACTTTTTTCTTTCACTATACAGGTTTACTGGAAGATGCGCAAGAAATTGCAGGATATTAAGAAAATGATAAACATTAGGGCTTACTCATAACTTTAGAAGACAGGAACACCTTTGTTAAAACAGAATAAGCTGAAAACCAATATCTATGTTTGTTTACTGATACAATACTGCAATGTTATTCTTCCATTAATGGGACAGAGATAGCATTCATTCTAAGAATTGGAAACCTGCACCTGCACTTGAAAACATAATTGAATAGATCAGATCAATATGTAATTGATCTTGGCCTTCTTTGGTCTTACATCCTTACTAGAGCACAATGTGGCAGTAAAAATAACAAAGGGCAAAATTACTTGATTAGACTTATTTTAAAACTGTAATTAAGCAAACCCACTACTTACTTGCAGCCCTGTGTGATCAGTGAAGCTGGTTTTGATTTAGTCATTCTTCAGTCTTTATCACTGCCCGATAATGTATTTACCTATATGACACATTTCTCATTAGAAAGTAGCCTCTAAGACAGTGGTGTCAAACTCACAGCGCGCAGTCTGGATGTGTCACACACTGGCTACACCCACCTCCATTTTAGCAAAGTTGTGATATATCACATTACAACAATGTGACGACATGAGTTTGACACCCCTGCTTTAAGATCTTCAGGGTCAAAACATTGAGATATGGTTTATGAAGCTCAAGAGGAAGCCTCTATAACAGTGATGGCAAACCTATGACATGGGTGCCACAAGTGGCAGGTGGAGCCATATCTGCTAGCCATTGCCCTAGCTCAGTTCCAACATGCATGTGTGTGCCAGCACACTAATTTTTGGCATACACAGAGGCTCAGGGAGGGTGTTTTGGGCTTCCAGAGAGCCTCCGGGGTGCGGGGGTTGGGGGTGGGGGGAACTTTTACCCTCCCCCAGCTCCAGAGAAGCCTTTGGAGCCTGGGGAGGGTGAAACATGAGCCTACGAGAAGTTGGAAAACAGGTCATTTCTGGCCTCCAGAGAGCCTCCTGGGGGCAAGGGAAGATTTCACCTGCCCCAGTCATTGAATTATGGGTGAGGGCGCTCACTCATGCTCAATAGTGAGTGCCCATGTTTTTTCAGCACCCAAGGAAAAGAAGGTTCACCATCACTGCTCTATAATAAAACAATTTTTGTTCCTCTTTTTCATTTCCAATATACATAATAACCTGATCCTATTTTACACACAACTTGATTCCCATCTAACCCAACTTTTTGTAGTGGTTAGATTTGCTACCCGATTGTTTTTCTCTCATCAGGTTACAACTAATTCTCACACAATCTTTCACATAGTAGCAGTCTGTCATTACTTACTTAGTGACTTCCTAATTCAAATGCATACTGTCCTGAACTCACATGGATTACCATACAATATAGGTGGAATAGTAAACAATACCAGATTTAGATATCTTTCTCTTTCTCTTATTTTGTGCCTTTATTTTGTTAGTTATTCTCTGCACTTTGCTAAGTGTTGCTAATTATTCCAAAGGAAACCACATAGCAAGAACTTTTATTGTATTTTAGTTTGCCTGGATCATGACATATTAAGTGTGCTTTTCAAAAATTAAAGCTGAATATAATAATCAATCCATGTAATTGTTTCATCAATCACAACTTAAATGTGATCTTTTACATTCAAACTATACTGTGTGAAAATGTAGGATGGTTGGATACAATGACAATTTAATTCAAGAATGAGATTCAAAGTCAACTTTGAAATTCAAAGTATAATACAATCAATGCAGGCTTTTTTTATATTGCCCTGAAGTTGACAAAATGCCAGACTTCTTTCCAAAGATTCAAAATGCTGTGTTGAGAAACTAAATATTTGATTATATAGAAATCAACCAGTTACCATGAAAAGCTACACTAGTAACAGCTTAAATAATGGTCCGGATGGATTTATTTTGAAAAATGGATCTTCAGTCTTCCCTTGCTTGACCATTTTAGATCATGTAGTATAAGTATAGTATAGTATAAGTATATAGGATTCTTTGTACAGTATCTTATAGCTCTTATAACATTTCTATGCACTCAACTTCAAATGTTCCATTGGTGGGTTTAAAAATAGCCATGATGCTGAGCCAACAGAATTTCTAGAGTTCACTGATAAATCATCTACACCTGCCTCATGATATGATTTGCCTCTTAGAACATCTGAAATGATGTTCCATTATCTACTATTCTATTTCAATCTCCAAGAGAACAATGGGGATACCAAATGGGGATACCAATGGTATACCAAAGACCACAATATAAATGTGTGTGTGTGTCCCCCCCAAGAGAGTTTTTAATTTTCCTTGAGTAGCATTTGTTTTAGTACAGTATAATTATTTTGTTAACATCATTATTCATGAAATGATGAAAAGTATTTTATTATTTGAGAATACTTTTTTTGTGATCTGATTTTTATGAATTACAATGGCTGCAGTTTTAGCAAATTCCCCATCTTGATATCATCTGCAAATTTGCATTCTATCCCTCATCTGGATCATTTATGATTGCACGCATAAGGTTTTTAGAAATAAATGAAATTTTCTTAGTTTTGGTTTGGACTGCACATTATAACTGTATGTACACACATAAGACTCACATAATCTCCAAGATTTTCAGATGGTTTTATGATGACAAACACTTCCATTTATTCCTGGGAATAATTGAAATTCATGACAATTGGCAGCCAAGCCTCTGCATGTAAGGTCAGGTTGTTTAAAATGATCAGAAATGTTCTATGCCACTTTTGCTTATGGACCCAGTTTGAATATTGCTAATTTAATGAGATTTATCTCCAGGTGCATTAAAGAAATTGTCAGACATCACTTGACTCTTAGAGTCTTTTTCACACAAAGATCCAATGGTCCCACTGACCATTAAGCAAACTTCTTATTGTCTCTATATTATATTAGATTAATTGTGTTCCCCTTTCAATCCAATCTGTCTTCTTCCTACAGCAACTCGGGGCATTGAAGCAGGGTTAGATTGATTAGGTCAGCATTTCCCAACCGGTGTGCCACAGGACACTAGTGTGCCGCGAGACACAGGCAGGTGTGCCGCCAAGCTCCCCGCCTGATCTGCCCCCTCTCCTCCGCCGCCGCCCCCTGCCTTGGGGCTCGACTTCTCTCGCGGCGGCTGCGGCTGCAGCTTCAGCTCCTCGGGACGAAAGCACTCCCAGCCCTCTCTCGCAGCCCCCTGGCTGGGAGCGCTTTCGCTGCGAGAGAGGGCTTTCTCCATCCGTTTTGGGAATGCACGCCCTGCCCCTCTCTCGCGTGCGCCGCTCCCCTTTTCTCTCAGCCCTCCCTGGCTTCGCTTCTCAATCCCTCCCTCCTTCCATCTTTCCTTCCCCTCAGCCGTTCTGTCTGGGGGTCTCCCGCTCTTCCCTTCCCTGCCTCCCAGGCTTTGCCTTCACCACCCCCACCCCCTTTTTGGTTGACAAGGAGTCCTTTGCCGCATCCCGCAGTTCGCACTCGGCTCGAGGCCGCTTTCCCTGGCTGCACTCGGAACCGACAGGGCGCTGCTCTTTCTCTCTCTCACTCTCTCCCGTGAGGCGGGGGAAGGGAAAAAAAAGCGAGCGCTCTTGTCCTCGGTGCCCTCTGCAGCCTGCCTTCCTTCTCCTTTGCCCCCGCTGAGGGATGGAGAGAAAGATAGAAAGGAAAGAGGGAGGGATAGATAGAAAGGAAAGAGGGAGGGAGAGATAGAAAGAAAGAAAAGAGATAGAAAGGAAAGAGGGAGGGAGGGAGGAAAGAGGGAGGGAGAGATAGAAAGGAAAGAGGGAGGGAGACAGAGAGAGAGAAAGAGAGACATAGCAAGAGAGAGAGAAAGAGATAGCAAGAGAGAGAGAGAGACAAAAAGATAGCAAGAGAGACAGAGAGAGAGAGAGAGAAAGAGAGAGAGAAAGAGACATAGCAAGAGAGACAGAAAGAGAGCGAAAGAGAGAGAATGAAAGAGAGATAGCAAGAGAGGCAGAGAGAGAGCAAGGGAGAGAGAAAGACATAGAGGGAAGGAAGGAGGGAGAGAGAAAGAGAGCAAAAAAGAGAGGAAGAAAGAAAGAGGGATGGAGAGAGAGAAAGAAGGGAAGGAAGGAAGAGAGAGAAAGAGGGAGGGCGAAATAGAGTGAAATTGAGGAAGAGATATTTTTTTTGTCCAAACTTTTCTTTAGCCCCCCCCCCCCCCCCGCGCCCCCCGTCCCCTCATTCAGTGTTCCCCAGGATTTTGAAAATATGAATAATGTGCCGCGGCTCAAAAAAGGTTGGGAAACACTGGATTAGGTCATCTAATCTTCCCTCTTCGTCATTGCTAAATTCTTCCTGATAGAATGCAGGGCTGCTGCCTATCAATAACCCACAGCTCAATCTATGAATCAAAGTGAGAAATCAAGTCGAGTTAGTTCTCTATGTAAGCAACTACTGGAGAAAAACCTGGGACTGTAGGAAGACAATTTTGTTGTAGAATAAAAGCCAGTTCAGTGTGGTGCTTAAATGCCCTGGAATAGGACCAGGTAGATTTCAGCTTAAAAGCTATCTGAGTGCTTTAGGCCAAACACTCTGTCTCAACCTTAAGACAGGAAAGTTGAAAAATATCCAAGAATTGGGGTGAGTGTCATGCAGCAGTGGGCTATGAGCTGAAACGCTAAATTGCACTTGTCTCATAAGTTCTTGTGGGGCCAGCGCGATTTTGCTGCTGTACCTGCAGAGGTAGCAAAATCATACATGGAGCCGCAGGTGTGCCCATGTTTTGGCAAGGTTTTTTTGCTTTCGCAAACACGGGTACACTTGCAACTCTGTGCACATGCCAAAACAACATGCAGAAACACGGGTACACCTTCAGTTCCATGCATGATTTTGCTACCTCCACAGATGCAGCAGCAAAATCACGCTGGCCCTGCAAAAACCTATGAGCCGCGATGGTGAGCGCAATTTAGTGTTCTGGCTCGTAGACCACCACTGCTTTCATGTTATAGAACACTTTTTACCTTCAGCCTTTAGAAAATGAATTATTTAAGTCAAGACATCTTTTTTCAATCAACTTTCAATGTAATTTATAATTAGCATTTTATTTTATTTATTTATTTATTTATTTGTTTGTTTGTTTGTTTGTGTTTGTTTGTTTGTTTGTTTGTTTGTTTGTTTGTTCGTTCGTTCGTTCGTTCGTTCATTCATTCATTTATTTATTTATTTATTTATTTATTTGTATGCCGCCCCTCTCTGCAGACTCGGAGATGTTCAGCCAGATGTTCAGACTGGATTCGGGTTTTTTGTTTGTCTGTTAAGTCCTTCTCAAGGACCTGAGATAGGCAGATGTGGATATTTCATGGTGTTATAGATATAGTTGCAGAATGGAAGTTATTTCCAGTAAAGCCATCATTTGCAATTGAACAGTCATGGATTTGCCAATGACAATGATGTTGAAGTGGGGCTCCAGTTATTTTAGGATTGCACCCAAGGCACCTATTACTATTGCAACTGCCTTTGCTTTCTTTTGCCACAGTTGTTTTATTTCTACTTGTGGGCATTTGTATTTTGTTTTGCTTTTTATCTTTTGGATATTTGAAAGTTTGTTCCTGTGTTTTATTTTGTAAGCCATTTTAAGTGTTCACCCTGTACAAAGAGAAAGGATATGTGTGAATAAAAAATAATCAGGAAATAAATAAATCACTATACTGCTCATACTTTTAGTTTTCAAAGAGCCAAGGGAAAGATGAGAGTCAACAGATAGACAAAATGATCCATGACATATCAATTTTTCTTTTATTGACACCAATGTACACATGCCTTTCTTTTCAACTACCATTCTACTATACAGCATAGTGATTTCACATTTTAACATAAAACAATGTGCTCAGTGATCAATGTGCCCACCACCAGACAGCAATCACACCCCTCCACCATATTTTCTATATACCACTTTAACTCAAGAGTAATATATCTTTTAATTCTAATGTATTCTTTATAGCTTGATCTCAAAGTCTACTGACCACATATCTAATAAATAAATATCCTTTTACCTTGTCTCATTGTCCCATCAGTTCCCGCAACTCAGTTTCATTGGCCGAATTCATCCTCTTATCCATGATCTCAAACTGAATATGATCCACCATGTACCGATACCAATTTTGTATTGTATATTTTGTTGCATCTTTCCAACCTAGGACTATTACTGCCTGAGCTCTTTCCATCACTGCTTCTTTTATTTCTCTAAATTTTCCCATCTCATTTCTTTTGGCTAGTACCACTATTTCCTTTGTTAATTGTCCAACGCATGTTTAACAGTTGTCAGACAAAATGAGTAATGAAATAGCCACTGCCCAGGAAATTTCAATAAATTGTACCATTTATGCACTCTTTAATTCCTTTGTTTCAAGGAACCTAACAGCCGGCAAAGCCTCCTGCTGAACGTTCGGGCGAGGGGATCTCCGCGGTGGGCGGCCTCGGAGGCTACAACAATGCAGCGCCGAGAACCAACAGCCGGTTCTTCTCAGCACTGCATTGCTATAGCCTCCAAGGCTGCCCACTGCAGAGATCCCCTCGCCCGAACGGAGGTGGCGGTGGTGGCGGCGGTTAGGTTCCTTGAGAAGACCAGCTGTTGGTCCCTTGAAGCCGCCACTGCCTCCGTTCGGGCCCACTGTGGAGATCCCTTCACCCAAATGGAGGCGGCGGCAGCAGCGGTGGCTTCGAAGCTGTCCCCGGGTCATCGTAACGACAAAACGTCGGCGACGACGTAACCCGGGGACTACCTATAGTGAAAAGGCAGAGCTATTGCTAAGTCCTAAATGCCTTCTTCTCCAAACAGAGCAGCTTTAGAACATTAGAAAAAACAAGTTTTAATCAATTGTTAATCCATTTCCAAGCATGTGATGATTTACTCATTCATTTTTATATAAATGTGATAGGATCCTATAAACCAGGCATATTTATAAATTATTTCAGTGATTAGTTCTAATGACTTGGTATTACTAAAGGTGAAAACGCCAGTGGTCCAAAGTGAATTTTCAAAAAATGTATAGTTATAAATACTGCCAAAAGGTAGCAGTAAACAAATGGTATTTATTTTTGATCACAGAAAACAATAGAAATTCATCATTATCATACAATAATTGAATACAAATCACATACCATAGCACTCATCTAAATTTTTTATATATGTTTTATTTTAGGAATATTAAAGCCTATAATACCAATGTGGCATGAGAAAAAGAATCAAAATACAATTTGAGGCAGTAGTATGTCACTATTTTTGAATCAATGTAAGAGTGATAGATTTAGGTTTAATAGATTTAATCTGTTATATTTTGAATTCCAAAAAGACCAAATGTCTGCAATGGACAAATCAGCGGTAGGTTGTTCCTGGTTTGGGCTGATTCTGAGAACCAGGCTTCTGTTTGTATGCAGAAGCTTCTGTACATGTGCAGAAGCATCGCTCGTGTGCACACAAACCAGTGCTAAAAAAATTCACAACCCACAACTGGAGCAAATATTTCAAAAGTAGGAGAATTTGTAGCACACCTAAATTTTAACATTACCCCAAGGTATGAATGTAATTTGAGATTATTGGATTATAAAAAATACATTTTTATAAGTGTAATTAGATAAAATTACACTAACAAACCTATTTGAAGTAATTTCCTTTAGTCTGCTTGCCAAAATTCAGATAGTTTGTATGGCTTTTTCTTTCATATCATTAAATTAACTCAGGCTTCATTTCCTATCTAAACAAAGATTTAGTAGTGCCCTGAGCCGTTTTTGGTTCAAAAACCATCACCTCGCTTTAAAACAGTGGGTTTTTTTTTTCATTTTTCTTATTTTGTCCCCAATACAAATTAGATTGTTTTATACATTACAGCTCAGCTCCTATTGGCAGACGAAGGCAATTTCTTCTTCTGGCTACTCACTGGAAATTGCTTCACATGGTCAGGGAAGCCAGATTAGGAAACTGTGTTTTTATTGTTGTTGTTATTATTATTATTTTATTCATTAAACATGAATTTCATCAACTGAATGTTCAAAAATGCACCATTGATTGGTGCTTATGGTTGATATGGGTTGCTGCTAATGTCCTGGGTATCAACCAAGTACCTTCTTAAGACGTACAATGTAGGTTTTTTGCAGTTCCACTGGTGTTATTGCATGAAGCTGCAATTCCTTGATGCATCTTTGTTAAGGAGTGTGCAGTGATCCTTGAGTTATCAAGGGCATGCACAGAGAAAACGTGGGATTTCAGTAGATATCCAGGAGATACAAGTAATTATCCAGTTATTCAAACAGATACGTTAAAGTGCAATTAATTTTTACTATTAGAAATAGCACAGTCAAGTTAAACAGTCCAGGTGATTCACACTCAAATCAGTCAATATCTCTTAATGCAATAATCTTCTTACCAGCTTGCCTTTGTCTTACGTTTCAGACATACATTACAGCTTATAAATACATCAAACTATCATAGAATTAACATAGAGCTCACTATATCAAAGAGTCAACAACAAATGAATCAGCAGAGAGAGAAAATTATGATCTCTACCACCCTCTTATGGTAACTTGCGACATCACACAGCCAATCAGAACTCAGTAATACATTTAAAGCTATATTACCTTGATAAATACAAACATACATAGTTGGCTTGTTTATATATTGCCAACCCAACTGTTTGGATAGAGTCTTAACAATCTTATAAAATTATTGGACATGGTACCAAGTGCCCCAATGATGATGGGTATCACTGTTGTGTTTCATCTATAGCCATGTAGTTTCGATGGCCAGGTTGTGATATTTCATGATTTTTTTTCCAGTTCTTTTTCTTCAATTATGGCACTGCAGTGTCAAAAATTGTATGCTTTGATTTTCGACAACTGAGATATTTGGTGTATTGTGCTCCAAATAACAATATGTCTGTATTCAAAAGTCTCACAAGATCTTCACCTTTTCATTTTTGATAACTTTTTCCATTTTATATTCCTATGATTTTTTGGATACAGGTAAGTCATATTTTTTACATAATGACCAATGGATTACTTTAGCAACTCAGTCCTTTCTAGCTTTGTAAACAGTTTGTGTGATTTTGCTACATTCACATATTAAATGTGAAACAGTTTCGACTGTTGTTGCAAACTCAGCAGTTTGGATGCTGTGTGGATTTTTGTATCTACAATTTCAGACCATTGGTTTGTAGTGCTTATTCTTGAGTAGCGAATATTAAACCTTCCATTTACTTCTTAATGGCTCCCATTTTAAGCTATACCCATGTCAAGTTGTCATCACATCTTCCTTCAATGTTTTTCAAGCACTGTCCATGCAAAGCTTTGGCATTCCATCTAGTTAACCTGTCATCCCACTGATTTTTCCTTATATAACAATGACAATGATAATGACAATGACAATGACAATAATTTATTAGATTTGTATGCCGCCCCTCTCCGAAGACTCGGGACGGCTCACAACAACAATAACAATATTACAATGGAAACAAATCTAATATTAAAAAACAGCTAAAAAACTCCCCATCATTTAAAAATCATGCAACACACGCATATCATACATAAAATGTAAAACCCTGGGGGAGGTGTCTCCGTTCCCCCATGCCTGGCGATACAGGTGGGTCTTAAGTAATTTGTGAAAGACAAGGAGGGTGGGGGCAGTTCTAATCTCTGGGGGGAGTTCATTATATTCTGCTGTTGTTTCTGTTGTTTTCATGTTCTCTGTTTTCACAATTTTTCCGTATCTTGGTTCACATGATCATTCAAACTTACTTCTACAGCTTGATGGATTTGCAATAGACCTCTGCCTCCTATTTTTCTCAGCAGGTATAACCTTCAATGTCACTTCATGGATATAAAGTGCAGTACATATTCAAAAGTTTGCGCATTTTCCGGTCCAGGTTTTCCAGTTCAGTCCAAGTCCAGTTGATTATTCCAGATGAGTATGGTATCATTGGAACTGACCATTTATTAATTGCTTTAATTGTGTTTTCAGCCTTCAGCTTTGATTTTAATATTTTGTGGACCCCCTGATGTATTCCTTTTGCATTGACTCTGACTTTTCCATACAAGATGCTATCTGTTTCCAATATGCCAAGGTATTTGTAGCCATAATCTTTTGCTAATGCTTTCACTAAGTTTCTATTTACCTGTTCTAGTCCTTCTATTTCTCCCCCCCCCCATTTTTCCTTCCTGCATGGATAATGTAGCACATTTTTCAAGTCCAAAAAAGTTCATTTTGATGTCACTGCTAAACAGTTGAACTGTGTTGAATATTGATTTAAGCTCAGTGGGGCTTTTTGCATACATTTTTAAGTCATCCATGTATAGTACATGGTTTATCTTGTCATGTTGGCTTAAGATTTGGTATCCCAGTTTTGTGTTTCATAGGATTGTCAGTGGAATTAAGGCAATGTTGAACAATAGTGGTGAAAGTGAGTGCCCCTAGAAGTATCCACACCTGATGTTGACTTCAACTATATTATCCCCATTTGCTGTTAGAACTATTTTCCATTTCTGCATATTTGCTTTAAAAATGTACAATTTTTTTGCTGATTCCAAAGTTTTTCAGACAGGTGTTAAACCAGCTGTGGGGTAATGAATCAAGTGCCTCCTTGTTATATTTAAATTTGTTTTCCTTTGTTTTGTATTTTTAGTACCATTTGTCAATGAGCAGCTGATCTTTTGTTCCTCTTGATTTTTCATAATTTGTTTTTGTTCTACTGGATATAAACTGATTTTCATCAGATGATTGAATACTGAATTTGCCATATTCTTGTAAAAAGTTTGAATCTTGTTGGCAGACAAGTAATTGGAAGATAGTTCCTTGATTCTGTGCCCTTTTCTGGATCTTTCATTATTAAGTATGTTTGACCAGCTCTTAAACATTCTTTGCTTGTTGTAGTTTGAAGCATTTGATCAAATTGAGTGACTAAAGATGATGGAGGCTGGGCAGGTGTTTTAACTAGTATCCATCCAGGCCAGCTACATTCCAGTTCTTCACCTTCTTTGCTTGTTTTGCAAACATGTCAATTGTTATTACAATATATTCCATTTTGTTTCATGTTAATTGTTGTTGAATACCTTTAATCTAGGAGTCAGTTTTGTTGTGTTCCACTGGGTTTTCCCACAGTTCTTTCCAAAAGTTCAAAAAGGTTTCTTTACATGGGTGAACATTAGTTTGGACTCAATTTTCATCAAGGGACCAGTAGAAGAAGTATTGGTTTCTTCTGAACTGGACAGTATTTACACAATATTGTTTTATTCATCCTTTTTATCTTTCAATTTTCTTTGCTATTGCTATTACACGTTATTTTAGTTCTTCCATTATTGCTTTTTCCTCCAGGTTGCTTTTTTTTGTCTAAACAATTTTTCAGCTTTTTGTTCTTTAGTTTCCCTTCTTTCAAGTACTTCAGATTGCTGACATCCCCTCAGTTTTTTAGGTTTTTAATTTTATTTTCAAGTCAAATTTTCCAGTTTGATGTTCTAGTGGGTTTCTTTTTTGGTATTTTATAACCCAGTTCTGCAGTTATAACAACGGCTGTGCTATACATTAGTTGGTTGGTTTCAGTGTGCTGGATGGGATGAAGGTTAAAATATTGTTCATGGCAGTTATCAGATATATCACTCATTTGCTATGCACTTCACAAATGGTCTATATTTTCTTTCATGTGGTTTTCAATCTTTTCTTTCAGCATTTTTGCTGGATCACTTAGCTCCACATTTTCAAGTTGTTGTACTGGAGAATCTCCATTCTGTATGTTGGTTTCTTCCATTGGCTGGTCAATTTGTTCATGTGCTGGAACAGTTTCTTCAGCTTGTTCATCATTACTTGTTGTGTTATTTTAGCCAATATTTTTAGATGTTGCATTTCCACATCTGTGAAACCTTTATTATGGATGATGAAGCATCTTTGATCCATTAATCCTCGTTATGTTACAACAGTTTCCAGGTGTTTTTCCTTCCACAATGGCATCATTATTTTTGAAACCCCCTGGCTGTTGGTTCTACCTGATAGTAATATTTGATGATTTCTTGACAAGTGTAAGCCTCTTGTCCAGGTTTTGTGCTTTTGTTTCAGTCTCTTTGCAATTGTTGTTGTTGTTGTTGTTGTTATTATTGTTATTGTTATTGTTACTGTTACTGTTACTGCTACTGCTACTGCTACTGCTACTGCTACTGCTACTGTTACTGTTACTGCTACTGCTACTGTTACTGCTACTGCTACTGTTATTGTTATCCAATCTGACAGGGTTTTGGATAAGGGTGGGTTCTAGCCTGAACGCTAAATTGGGCTTACCACGGTGGCTCATGAGTGCTTGCAGGGCCAGCACGATTTTGCTTCTGCACCTGTGGAGATAGCAAAATTGCACATGGAGCAGCAGGTGTGCCTGTGTTTCAGCATGTGCGGAAGCAAACAACCCTTGCTGAAACACGGGCGCACCTGCTGCTCCGTGCATGATTTTGCTATCTCCACAGGTGCAGAAGTAAAATTGCACTGGCCCCACAAGCACTCACGAGACACGGCGGTGAGCCCAATTTAGCGTTCTGGCTAGCAGCCCACCCCTGGTTTTAGAACACAATACACCTGACCTCACAATTGTGGAAAAGAAAAAAGTGTAGATTGTTGATGTCACCATACCAGGTGACAATCGAATTGATGAGAAACAACAAGAAAAACTTAGCCGATATCAGGATCTTAAAATCGAACTACAATGACTCTGGCATAAACCAGTACAGATGGTCCCAGTAGTAATTGGTGCACTGGATGCTATACCAAAAGACCTCAGTCAACATTTGTAAACAATTAACATTGACAAAATCACGATGTGTTATTTGCAAAATGCCACTGTACTTGGATCTGCTCGCATCGTAGGAAAATATATTACACAACCCTAGATGCTTGGGCAGTGTTTGACTTGTGATATTGTGATACGAAATCCAGCATATAAATCTCATTTGCTGTGTATTACTATTTTTTGTGGTGATTAATAATAATAATAATAATAATAATAATAATAATAACAACAACAACAACAACAACAACAACAACAACAATAATTGAGTTATTGAGTCTTCGGAGAGGGGCGGCATACAAATCTAATAAATAAATAAAAATAAATAATATAATAATATATTCACACTGCCCCTACCCTCCTCGCCTTCTGTAAAAGTTTAAAGACCCATTTATGCCGCCAGGCTTGGGACCATAGATCTTAGCCCCCTGATCAATGAATGTTTAGTATGTTTGGTTGAGTGAATGGTGATGAATGGTTTTTTTAAAAAAAATTATATTAGAGTTTTTGTCTTTTTAGCTATGTTAATTGGATTTTTAGATGTATTGTTCTGATATGTTGTGAGCCACCCCGAGTCCTCAGAGAGGGGTGACAGGCAAATCCAATAAATAAATGAACAAACAAACAAACAAACAAACAAACAAACAAACAAATGTCATACTTGGGAAACAGGCAGAAGAGTTACAGGGCAATAGTGAAATAAAAGACAACTTAGCCTGGCGCAGGAATGTAGGAAGGGCAAGCAGTTCAGAAGGGACTCCCTAATTTCTTGAATTGTAAAGGGAATGGAATGAATGAGAAATGCACTTTCAGATTTGTAATATTCTGCTAATGTAACTTTACAGTAAAGTAAAATTAACTCATCTGGCCATACTTTCTAGATAGTCTACCTTGCAAAACTGATAAAAAACTATCTTCAAAAGTTTCATTGAATCTCTCTGTCTCTGCCTTCCTCCCTCTTCCTCCCTCTTCCACCTCTCTATCTCTCTTCCTCCCTCTCTCCCCCTCTCTGTTTTTCAGCAGGGATCTCCAAGTTTGGCAACTTCAAGACTTGTGGATTTCTGCTCCCAGAATTCCTCAGCTGGCTGAAGAGGTTCTGGGAGTTGAAGTTCACAAGTCTTAAGGTTGCCAAGCTTGGAGACTCATGTTCTACAGGAACAGAATCATGAATTTCTTGTTAGCCATCTTTGCCACTTATACTTTAGGAAGTTATACTGGAATTGATTTTGGATACCTGAAATTTTCTTCGTTCCCTGGCTTAAAATCTTTTGTACATGCTGTAGTAAGCCATGCACTTGTGGCCAGCCCTAGGAACATTTATCTTGTTTTACATCACATTCTCATTTATGTGGTTAACATGTCCACATCACAGAAAAGTGGGAGGAAAGATGTGGGGTAAAGAAGGAGAGAGTAATTGATAAAGGGCAAAATTTTGGGAAAGCAGTTTTTAAATGTGTATAGAAAATCTGTTTAAACATACAGTTTACAGTCTCCCAACAGTATGGCTATGACAGCTTATGAAAGAAACATCTTAGGACTTATATGCTAGCCTTCTCTTTGTTCTTTGATCAGTCATCTTCTTTTCCTTTTTTTTCTTTTATGATAGATCTATACTTTCCAAGTGGCTCCTTGAAAATGTAGTATCATGTCACTTGGTATTCCCTACCATTCAAACTTCAGCAAAACTGTGGAGTTTTGTTTTGGTTTTTTTTTAACTAAAGAAAGACAGGACAAAATTGAGGTCTTTTTAAAGAATAGAAACACTTGCAATGGAGAATGCATGAGATTCTGAAAACTTGTCCCACAAAGGGAAGTCATTTGGAGATTCAATTTGACCGTGTACTGGAACTAAAATGACAAACTTGTCCCAGTTTGTCTCATGAGATTAGACTAGCAAATTGGGTTAGTTTTTCCCCTCTATTTCCCCTCCTGTCTCTCCCACTAATGCTTTCCTCTTCAGGAAGCGAACTTTAATATAAACCAGATATTTGGGATCATAAGTCCTAGAATATCTCATTATTGCTTTATGAGAATTATAGCTCAAAGCATCTCCTAAATAAAAATCACTTCCATGAAGAAACACATTAACATTTCAATCACCCCCTGTCCTCATTTTCCACAAGACTGCTGGTGGGGGGGAGACTCTGTTTTCTTATTTAAATTAGATAAGTCAATTTATCAGCCTCGGGTTTATCATTAAAGTTTGTTAGTTCAATACCAGTGTGGCTCTCGCCTTCTTTCTCCCTGCTTCATTGAACATGAATTCTTTTCTATAGCATAAGCCAGATGGAACACAAGAGCTAATGATAGTTCTGCATATCAGGCAAGGCAAAAAGGTAGATTAAAGTACATCCGTTTATTCTTTTCAGCATAACAAATTATTCTGTGCAGGGATCCGTAACAGAGGAACCTGTTGAATGTTGATGCGATTGTTGCCAGTGCTCTGCCTTTGCTGAGAAATTTTCTGTTTTTATTTCACATCCCTTGGAACTGATGTTGATGATTGTGAATGGCATCTAACAGAAATAAATGTTTCTATCTTTGTTGCTTTTTGATTAGTGGAGATAGGTTCTTCTGTTTAAAAGCAGAGTTTTAAGTATTGTTTTCGAGTTAACGTGGCCTTGTGATTTGAGGCATT
>NC_091955.1:23280835-23369835 GCF_031021105.1 Erythrolamprus reginae | reverse complement strand
AATAAACAAGTAGAATTCATAAGCACCAGCTAGTCTCCAAGCATATAATCTTTTCCCCCTTTTTTCTGATTTTGTATTTCAACTTTGGAAATAAATAAAAAATATTAGGAAAAAGGTACCAAAAATTAATAAAATCTCATTTCATAAAGAAAGAAGTGATATAATTGTAAGAATTGTATTATCTCAATATTCCAAACCTCAAATGTTTTTATGATCTCTGGAATGGCCTATGGGGCCTCGTTGCCAAGCACACCAAGTAAGGTCACATGCCTGTGAATGGGAAAATGGCCATTGGAACTTCAAATTCAGGTTGTAAGTATTCCTCTGGTAGGCTCACTGGAACTTTAATTGGTTGCTAAGTGATATATTATAAGTCGAGGACTACCTATATTCTTAGGCTAGTGTCAATATGTGAATATTCATAATTCTAGAAAAATTTAAACAGTAACTACAATGAAAAAGTTGATAATATTTATTGAATTGGAAATCAGATTGTAATAGAAACCATACCTCTAAAACTGCACACAACTTTCCATGAGCTAAATTCATTAGAAAATGGGTAAGATGGGAAAAGCATTCTGGAGTTGCTTTCATCTGCCCCTAAAACCAAAACAAACAGGAACGAAGTTGGATTTTTATTTTTTATTTTAAAAAAGGCCTGTTTTCATGGGGAAAAAAGAAAGAAAAACAATATTTAGAAAAGAGCTTACCTCTGGATCGCCTATGCCAGAGTCATATCCAGCAGAAATCAACACAAGTTCTGGATCAAACTACAGTTGAGGGGGAAAAAATCAACACAGCGTTTATATTATAGTACAGTGTTCCCTCAACTTTCACGGGGGATGCGTTCTGAGACCGCCCGCAAAAGTTGAATTTCCGCAAAGTAGAGATGCGGAAGTAAATACAGTACTCCCTCACCTATCGCTGGTGTTACGTTCCAGACCTGGCCGCGATAGGTGAAATCCGCGATGGGGAATTTATCGACTGATAGTACTTATTTAAGTATTTATATTGTAATTGTTTGGTAAGTTTTCATTGTTTTAAGTGTTTATAAACCCTTCCCACACAGTATTTATTTTAGATACAGTATTTAAATACAGTATTTACAATTTTAGATTTTTATTTTTATTTTTGAAAAACCTGCCGATCGAGTTCGGCCGGCTGTTTAAATCTGCCCATCGACTTCCTCAGAAACCTGCGATGAAGTGAAGCCGCAGTAGGTGAAGCGCGGTATAGCGAGGGACTACTGTACACCATTTTTGGCTATGAACAGTATCACAATCCTTCCCTTAACACTTTAAATCCCTAAATTACAATTTCCCATTCCCTTAGCAACCATTTAGATTATTACTCACCATGTTTATTAATTAAAGTTTATTAACAAAAAATATTTATTAAAGGTGGACGAAAGTTTGGCGATGACATATGATGTCATTGGGTGGGGAAAAACATGGTACAGTATAGGGAAAAACCACGAAGTATTTTTTAATTAATATTTTTGAAAAACCGTGGTATAGACTTTCCGCGAAGTTTGAACCCGCGAAAATCGAGGGAACACTGTATAATGTACACATCTATAAAGATGTTGTGAGTTGTAATTTAACAAGATCTGGAAAGTCACAGGTTCTGCAATAAGCATCCAACTACTTACTTTCTAAAATAAATCAAGATTTGATTTCTGATCTACTGTTTCCCTTTCCAATTTTTCATAAAACCTTTGAGCAGTGTTTCTCAACCTCAGCTACTTTAAAATGTGTGGAATTCCCAGAATTCCCCAGACAATTGAAAAATGCTGACTGAAAGCAACCCACAAGAGTTCCCTGCATCGCTGCCTTTTTGCTAGGAAGAATTTGCATGCGAATAATCTCTCCAGTTGCCCAATGTAGGATATGCAGGAGCAAAATTGTCTAATCAGACCTCACACATTCTTAGTTCTTTACTCATTTGTTTCTTGTCCAGTTCGGTCCCAGTAGCAGTTTTAGCTGCTAGATTTTCCATTCATTTTAAAACCATGGATCTCAAACAGACAAGGAAGAGTGAAGACCAAGGGCATTCTCATTACAGGTAATGAGCTTGAGTTACAACGATTTGTTTAGTGACTGAAATTACGGCATCAATTTAAAAAGTGATTTATACTCTTACAGCTGTTGTAACATGGTCATGTGATCAAAATTTGGGAACCAGCATGTGTTTACTATAGTTGTACCATTCTGGGGTCATGTAGATCACTATTTGCAATGTTCCCAGCCTGCCTCTGACAATCAAAGTCAATGGGGGAAGCAGGATTTGCTTAATGATCACGAGATTCCCTGAACAGCCTTGAAAAACAAAATGAGCTGCAGCAACAACCTCCTTGCTGACCAACAGAAATTTTGGCTCCAATTGTGGTTGTAAGTTGAAGACTACCTGGAGCATCTGGGCAGCTACTCCTTTCACACCATTAAGAGATGTCAGAAAATTGGCTCTGTCGTGCAACTGTACAACACTCAGAAGTCTCTTTAAAAAAAGTAAGCCTAGCTGTTCTCATTATGCAGAGATAATTGTAGCACAACAAATCTGGGTAGCTCCTCACGGAAACAAAAAGTTCATGCGTGTATAGGTAGGGATTACTCGTCACTGCTGCTATTGGAGGAGTTGTGTGCTCAGCTCTGGGTGACTGGCGGGGGAGCAGGCACGCCTGCACAAGATTTGCGTGAGACTCTTGTGTGAGGATGCGCACGAGATATTTCACTGATTTTCGACGGTTTTTTGCTGCATGAAAGCAAAAACAAAACAAAACAAAACAAAACTGAAAATCAGCGAAATCTCTCTCGCACGAGCATCCTTGTGCGAGATTTGGCTTCCTGCACATGCACAGAAGTCAAATTTCGCACAGATGCGCATGCGCACCTGCCAGTCACCTGGAGCTGTACGCTCAGCTCCATTTTCCAAATGGCGTCAAGACTAAGATATATCAAAAGTGAAATAAAGCGACTAGGAAAGGATGAATATAATGAGATTCTACACACTGAAAATATAAATAGATTAGGGAAGATAATTACACTGGGTTTGCAGTGATGATTACGCTGGGTTTGCAGCGAAAGACTATTAGTGTGGTTTTTTTTCAATGTAACAGTGTGAGAATGCACTGAAAGATGGATAGATTGGGAGCTACAATGGAGAAACAAAATTTATATTGATATTACAATTTTATTTGGTTTTTTTTAAAGAAAAACTTAGGTGAAGATTATAAACAATGAATTTATAGATAACCATGATTACTATGGTGAAGGTTTGTTTTTCCTTTTTTATATACATTTACTATAAATTAAATGATGTGGTTGGAAGTTGATTATGTCATGAATATGTAATAATATGTAATAATGATGTGGTTGAAAGTTGATTATGGCATGAATATGTAATAATGTAAATTTTAACTGATTGATGTCTAATGAACTGTTATGGCTTGGCCTTCACTTTCTGGTAATGCTATTTTTACGAGGATATTCAGTAAGATCTAGTAGTAGATATGAAGGGGTGATATAAATAATATTGCTTTTTCTTTGCTTCTTTATGTAAATGTTTTTTCTTTTTATGTTAAAAAGGGCAATTAAGCTAGAAATAAGGATTCAGAGATGTATATGAACAAATAAGGACATATGAAAATTGAATTTATTTATTTATTTATTTAATTAGTTATTTATTTTTATTTATTTATTTATTTATTTATTTATTTATTTATTTATTTGATTTTTATACCGCCCTTCTCCTTAGACTCAGGGCAGCTTACAACATGTTAGCAATAGCACTTTTTAACAAGAGCTAGCATATTGCCCCCAAAATCCAGGTCCTCATTTTACCTACCTCGGAAGAATGGAAGGCTGAGTCAACCTTGAGCCGGTGATGAAATCTGAACCACTGACCTACAGATCTAGTCAGCTTCAGTGGCCTGCAGTACAGCACTCTACCTGCTGCGCCACCCCGGCTCTTTGCACAATCTTAGCACTGTTTGAGGTCCCTTTGGCCCCAATGTATTAATGAGTAAAACTACTTGATTAGATGTATTAGCCAATGGCATGGTAAATTTGAACAAGGATGTTGGAAAATTTTATCTTTGATTTTTTTCAGGTGATAAAAGAAAGGAGGCAGCACTTGTGGAAGGATAAATACCAAAAGCAAATGGATAATTATTGTATTATAATGTAGATGGAAGGTATATGATATTGATCATGTTTCTGAGTAGAGAAAAAGAAAAAAAATCCAGGGGAAAAAAAGCTCACCAGTAGGAACCCAATACTGTACATGTGGTATAGTTGCTGTCTTGGTTTTGGGGCCTTCTACCTGCAGATAATCCTAAGAGTGTTTTTTTTAAAGAAGAAATTCTTGTTTTTAAATAGTTGAAGATTATTTTTGATACTATACAAATACTATATCCACAATTAGAGAAAAAGAGTCCAGAATTCAAAAATTACCTCAAAAGCTATTGGAAGCAAGACATGAAGAACTGCAGCCAAATAATCTGAATTTCCCATTCCAACCTGCAAAGCCAAGCATAAAACAAAACAGTTATTTTAAAACTGCCATTAAATAGGCCTATTAGTCCACAAATATCTCAGTGGAAATCGTCTCTGGAGACCATTGTGCTTCGCCAACAAGTTCTAAATTGTATTCAGCAAAGAGTTTTCCAAATCCCCAGGAAGGAAAATTATATGGACATTTTAAAATTTGTATTATGTTCCATCTGACAATATAAAACCTGTATTTTACTTTTTTCTTCACTACCACAGTAATAAAACTGTCATTTTTCTTAAAAATCCGTGCTACAAATAATTTTTTTTATAAACAGTAGAGTAAAAAAATGAGTTTTTATTAAATTACAGTATTTCAGTGGAAACCAGGCTTCCCTGTGCATAATTCATCAACTGCATATTATTATTATTTATTGGATTTGTATGCCGCCCCTCTCTGCAGACTCGAGAACACAAATCTTTTCTAATTACATGATGAGTTCTGAGCTGATTGCAAATATGTACATTAGGTGTGTAAGTGGAATTAAAAACAAAATTTCATCAAATGCATGACTACTAGAGTTTAACAACTATTTATATGACTATTAAATAATATTTACCTGATTCCAAGGGACATTTATGTTGAATCCTCTTCCCTTCCCCTGACCAACTGCATCATAATTAGACTCACGGAGCCAAGGCCAAAAGTTCTGGTGTTCGAACCGATGCCAGGAAAAATAGAGAACACTAACAGGAACAAAGTAGTATTTAATGAAGTTGCTGATACCCAAAACAAGCAAAGTATTCTCAGCAGTGCTTATTCCAGGACAGAACAACTGAACGAAGTCTGAAATCTATGAATTTTCACTATTTAGTTTTCTACAGATTGAATCGATAGGTGTTCTCAAGTGTTTAATTTTGTATAGTTATAGAGCCAGAGTAGTTTTTAATATGCCGCTGAACTAGTTTTCCGCAAAAATGTGACTGTTGGTATGATGCCACCCATTTTGAAAATGAATCTCACAATAACACGTATACTTTTAATCAGTTGTTTTCATCTTCATTTATCTTTGAGTAGGACCTCATCTATCACTTTCGTTCAACACTGAAGGGAGTTTTACAACAATGTTAAAAACAGACTGTAAGATTTAGGCAAAATTAATATTTGCCTAAAAAGCAAAATTATATTTATTCATTCATTCATTCAATCAATCAATCAATCAATCAGATTTGTATGCTGCCACTCTCCGAGGACTCAGAGCGGCTCACAGCATGAACAAAAACAGAACAATAATATGAATCCAATTAATAATACATTAAAACAATCATTAAATTCTAATTAAATGAAAACACATCAAACCAATCATTCAACAATCATACTGAAAACATTCATTGGTCAGGGGGAAGATCTAAAAACCCAAGCCTGGTGGCAAAGATGAGTTTTTAAATTCTTTCGGAAGGCGAGGAGAGTGGGGGCAATGCGAATCTCTGGAGGGAACTGATTCCAGAGGGCCGGGGCCCCCACAGAGAAGTATCTTCCCCTAGGTCGCGCCAACCGACATTGTTTGGTCGACAGGACCCTAAGGAGACCAACTCTGTGGGACCTCACCGGTCGCTGGGATTCATGCGGCAGAAGGCGGTCTCGGAGATAATCTGGTCCTATGCCATGTAGGGCTTTATAGGTCATAACCTATGGATGATTTCTGGCAGGCCCGGAACAGGGGCTTGTCCTCTTGACCTCTCAGAAGCTTTCGATACCATCAACTATAGTATCCTTCTGCACCGGATAGGGGGGTTGGGAGTGGGAGGCACTGTCCTTCAGAGGTTCTCCTCCTATCTCTCCGGTCGGTTGCAGTCGGTTGCAGTCGGTGTTAGTGGGGGGGTCAAAGGTCGACCTCTAGGTCTCTCCCTTGCGGGGTGCCTCAGGGGTCGGTCCTCTCCCCCCTACTATTTAATATCTACATGAAACCACTGGGTGAGATCATCCAAGGGCATGGGGTGAGGTATCCTCAGTATGCTGACGATACCCAGTTATACATCTCCACCCCATGTCCAGTCAGTGAAACAGTGGAAGTGATGTTCCGGTGGCTGGATACTGTTGGAGTCTGGGTGTCAAAAAGCTCAAAATCTACCCTGACAAGACGGAGTGGCTGTGGATTTTGCCTCCCAAGGACAATCCCATCTGTCCGTCCATTACCCTGGCGGGGGGGGGAATATTGACCCCCACGGAGAGGGTCCACAACTTGGGCATCCCCCTGGATCCACAGTTAACATTGGAACCTCATCTTTCGGCTGTGGCGATGAGGGCGTTTGCCCTATTTGGACAGGGAGTCACTACTCACAGTTGCTCATGCCCTCATCACCTTGAGGTTTGAGTACTGCAACGCTCTCTACATGGAGCTACCTTTGAAAAGTGTTTGGAAACTCCAGATCTTGCAGAATGCTGCTGCGAGAGCTATTGTGGGGCTACCTAGATTCGCCCACGTCTCTTCAACACTCCGTGGCCTGCACTGGCTGCCAATTAGTTTCCGGTCGCAATTCGAAGTGTTGGTAATGACTTATAAAGTCCTACATGGCATCGGACCAGAATACCTCCAGAACCGTCTCCTGCTGCACGAAACCAGTGGCCAATAAGGTCCCACAGAGTTGGCCTTCTCCGGGTCCCGTCGACTGAGCAATGTTGTCTGGCGGGCCCCAGGGGAAGAGCCTTCTCTGTGGCAGCCCCGGCCCTCTGGAATCAAATCCCCCCCAGAGATTAGAACTGCCCCCACCCTCCTTGTCTTTCGTAAATTGCTTAAGACCCACCTATATCACCAGGCATGGGGGAACTGAGATATCCCTAGGCTTATATTGTTTATGTATGGTATGCTTGTGTTGTATGGTTTTAATGATGGGTTTTAGGTGTTTTTTAAATATTAGATTTGTTACATTGTTACTATTGTTGTTGTGAGCTGCCCCTAGTCTGTGGAGAGGGACAACATACAAATCTAATAATAAATAAATAAGTAATAATAACCAACACTTTGAATTGTGCCCGAAAACAGATCCGTAGCCAATGCAGTCTGTGGAGTGATGGTGAGATATGGGCATTTCTTGGAAGGCCCAAGACTCCTCGCGCGGCTGCATTTTGGACGAGTAGAAGTTTCCGAACACTCTTCAAAGGTAGCCCCATGTAGAGAGCATTGCAATAGTCGAACCTCGAGGAGATAAGGGCATGAGTGACTGTGAGCAAAGACTCCCTGTCCAAATAGGGCTGCAAATGGTGCACCAGGTAGACCTGGGCAAACAACCCTCTCACCACAGCCGAAAGATGATGTTCTAAAGTTAGCTGTGGATCGAGGAGGATGACCAAATTGCGAACCCTCTCCGCGGGGATCAATAATTCCCCACCCCCAGGGTGATGGACGGACAGATGGACGAGTCCTTGGGAGGCAGTACCCAAAGTCACTCCATCTTGTCTGGATTGAGTCTGAGCCTGTTGGCACCCATCCAGACCCTGACAGCCTCCAGATACCGGCACATTACTTCCACTGCTTCGCTGAGTGGACATGGGGTGGAGATATACAGCTGAGTGTCATCGGCATACTGATGGTAACTCACCCCATGCCCTTGGATTATCTCACCCAGTGGTTTCATGTAGATATTAAACAGCAGAGGGGAGAGAACCGACCCCTGAGGAACCCCACAAGGTAGGAACCTAGGAGTCGACCTCTGTCCCCCTGCTAACACCGACTGTGACCGACCAGACAGGTAAGAGGAGAACCACCGTAAAACGGTGCCTCCCACTCCCAACCCCTCCAGTCGGTGCAGAAGGATACCATGGTCAATGGTATCGAAAGCCGCTGAGAGGTCAAGAAGCACCAGGACAGAGGATAAACCATTGTCCCGGGCCCACCAGAAATCATCCATCAACGCAACCAAAGCAGTTTCCGTGCTGTAGCTGGATCTGAATCTTGACTGCTGAAGGCCTATATAATCAGCTTCTTCCAAGGACCCCTGGAGCTGGAGCGACACCACCTTCTCCACAACCTTCCCCATAAAGGGAAGGTTGGAGACAGGACGATAGTTGTTGAATACGGCTGGGTCAGGGAAGGTTTCTTGAGGAGGGGCCGCACAAGTGCCTCCTTGTACGGAGCCAGAAAGGACCCCTCCCCAAAGAAGTGTTGGTAATCTCCTGGACCCAGCTCCGTGTCACCTCATTGCTGGCCGAGATCACCCAGGAAGGACATGGGTCCAGCAAGCAGGTGGCAGAACTCACAGCTCCAATGGCCTTGTCCACTTCATTAGGTGTCACCAGGTCAAACTCGCTCCAAACAGATGGACTAAGATGGGCTCCTGTCACCTTGACTGACTCATTGTCAGCCAACTCTGCACTCCAATTTGGGTCAAGGTCAGTCTGGATCTGAGCGATTTTGTCTGCGAAAAACTTATTAAAAGTTTCGGCACTACCCTACAAGGGCTCCCCAACTCCCCCCGATTAAGAAGGGAGCGAGTCATCCTGAACAGGGCGGATGGGCGAGATTCAGGCTGACATTGTAATAATTGTAAATAATTGTGCAGTGAAAGCTATCAAAACCTACGAGACCGCCTTCTGCCGCACGAATCCCAGCGACCGGTTAGGTCCCACAGACTGGGCCTCCTCCGGGTCCCGTCAACAAAACAATGTCGTTTGGTGGGGCCTGGGGGAAAAGCCTTCTCTGTGGCGGCCCCGGCCCTCTGGAACCAACTCCCCCCAGAGATTAGAATTGTCCCCACCCTCCTTGTCTTTTGTTAGCTCCTTAAAACCCACCTCTGCCATCAGGCATGGGGGAACTGAGATATTCTTTCCCCCTAGGCCTTTACAATTCATGTATGGAATGTTTGTATGTATGGATGTTTGGGTTTACAATAAGGGTTTTTCAGTTGTTTTAGTATTGGATTTACATGCTGTTTTTTGTTACTGTTGTTAGCCGCCCCGAATCTACGGAGAGGGGCGGCATACAAATCCAATAAATAAATAAATAAATATCTTGAGGTCTGCTGTTTGCTACTAAAGTTCATTGGTAATTTATTTCCAAAATAAAACTTTTTTAAACTCATGCAGTACTCAGGTTTGCTGCACCATCTCCAAAAACAAGTAATAGACGAACCTTGGGTCATCATCAAATGCATACTGAATTCCTTGTCCATGATGTATATCCCAGTCAACAATGAGGATCCTGCAGAAACCAACAGCAGCATTCATTAAAAGGTAAGACCTCCTAGAATTTGTGATTTTGAATTGATATACTCCACCTTTGCAAGCCATAATTTCTTTGAGCATATTTTGCTGCAATAGCAACATTATTGAAGATACAAAATCCATTTGCTTCACTTCTTTGACTGTGATGACCTGGAGGCCTGCAACCAAGTATGATTGAATCAGTTAACTATAAACTGTACCAAAGAACATTTACTTGGAAAACATCTCAATTTGGTTACCTTATTAGAGTCAAACCATTACGGGCCTTTCCCGACATCACAGCATCTACCAATTGTAGTGTTGCTCCCACAGCCAGTTTGGCACAATGATATGTTGTCTGAAGAACAGAAGAAGTTCATGATTCCAAGACTCTACTGCAGTTTCTGAGAAGAATGAAGGAAGACTGGAGAGGTTGGAACAGGTTGGTACTCTGCAACACTGAAATTCCCCTCATTCAAGCATTGGATATTAGAACTGTAATTCAAAACAGGAGTTTCCAACCTTGGCAACTTTAGGACTTCAACTCCCAGAATTACTCCTCCTTTGCTGGCTAAGGAATTCTGGGAGTTAAAGTCCGTAAGTCTTAAAAGTTGGCAAGGTTGGAGACCCCTGATTCAAAGAATCACTCAGCAGTCACCTCCTCTCAATTTACATTGTAAGGAATTGAACTAAGAAAGTAGGAATTTGGGGAGATGGGTAGAAGGATAGGTCTGGAGAAAGTATGGAATCTTGGCCATAAGAAAAGCTCCACCTGTTCAGAGGGACAAGTTTATGAAACATAGAAACATAGAAGACTGACGGCAGAAAAAGACCTCACGGTCCATCTAGTCTGCCCTTATACTATTTCCTGTATTTTATCTTAGGATGGATATATGTTTATCCCAGGCATGTTTAAATTCAGTTACTGTGGATTTATCTACCATGTCTGCTGGAAGTTTGTTCCAAGGATCTACTACCCTTTCAGGAAAATAATATTTTCTCATGTTGCTTTTGATCTTTTCCCCAACTAACTTCAGATTGTGTCCCCTTGTTCTTGTGTTCACTTTCCTATTAAAAACACTTCCCTCCTGGACCTTATTTAACCCTTCAACATATTTAAATGTCTCGATCATGCGCCCCCCCCCCCCCTTTTCCTTCTGTCCTCCAGACTCTACAGATTGAGTTCATTAAGTCTTTCCTGATACGTTTTATGCTTAAGACTTTCCACCATTCTTGTAGCCCGTCTTTGGACCCGTTCAATTTTGTCAATATATTTTTGTAGGTGAGGTCTCCAGAACTGAACACAGTATTCCAAATGTGGTCTCATCAGCACTCTATTTAGCGGGGTCATAATCTCCCTCTTCCTGCTTGTTATACCTCTAGCTATGCAGCCAAGCATCCTATTTGCTTTCCCTACCGCCTGACTACATTGTTCACCCATTTTGAAACTGTCAGAAATCACTACCCCTAAATCCTTCTCTTCTGAAGTTTTTGCTAACACAGAACTGCCAATACAATACTCAGATTGAGGATTCCTTTTCCCCAAGTGCATTATTTTACATTTGGAAACATTAAACTGCAGTTTCCATTGCAGACCCCTCCAGGAATATCAACCCTATTGCACACTTTAGAGTCATCGGCAAATAGGCAAACCTTCCCTACCAAACCTTCCCCTATGTCACTCACAAACATATTAAAAAGAATAGGACCCAGAACAGACCTTTGTGGCACACCGCTTATAACCTGTCTCTGCTCAGAATACTCGCCATTAACAATAACCCTCTGATGTCTACGCTTCAGCCAGCTGCAAATTCATTGAACTATCCAGGGATTAAGTCCAATCTTCACTAATTTATCTATCAGTTCTTTAAGTGGAATATTTAATTCCAGGCAAAGTAAGAGCTGAGAGCCTGTAGAAACATTTTAAAGTTAAGGGTGGACATTGGAAACCCATTTTAAGTTATTTAACAATGGCTAAATTTGGTTCCTTCTGCAAACATTAACTGTGATGTTCAGCATCTTACTCCAGTTGCATAATTTTGGATAGAGAAAAATAGAGGGGGGGGAATCTTTAAATCAGAAAAGGGTGTAGTGGTGATAGCAAAAGCAATAGATCCCTTTTAAGCCTTGCATAGGAAAGCTAAAAAGTCAAAATGACTGCAGCAACCATGTCATCAAAGACTCTACGATTCCTCCAAAATGTTCCTGGATCCTTTAGAAATATTCATGTTAAGAACAAAATGTTTTAATTTTCAACTCTTTGGGTGGAGAGCAGGATTTGGAGAAAAAGGATTATGACTAAGGAATATTATATCTAGGAAGAAATCTTGATTAGGCTCCATACTGGATGAAAATAAACAGCATCATAGTCAGCAGAGACTTTTTGGAGCTCTTCTTTTTCCATTTTCTCAGTGCTCTTCACAATTTCCACATAATCCATACTGGAAAAGAAAAAGAAATATCGTGTCACACATAGACATTACATAGGGTGTGAGCAAGGATCAAATGCTGCTGCCTCTTTTACTCTGCTAATCAGGAATATGGTTGCAGATCGAGTGAGCAGGACAGCTATCTATAGCAAGCCAATTGAGATCTGTGGAAAGATGCCAAACCAATACGTGCCATATTTTGGGGTATAAGACACAACGGAGCATAAAACGCACCTTAGGAGGGAAATAGGGAAACTCTTCCTCTGGCTAGCGTCCTTAGCCAGCACATTATTTTATACTATGGTTAGAGTTTTAAAAACCCCTGTTCATAGAGAGTAACAATGAAAGAGCTTGCAAGCCGATAAGACCTGGGAACATCATTAGCATCTGGTTAGGGTTAAAAATAAATTTATTTAGAGCAAGTAAGAGCAATGAAAAAACCCTGAAAACACTTGGAAAACATTCTTCACAGAGAGAAACAATGAAAGAGCTTGCAAGGTAAGAGCTGGGGAAATTGTTAGCAGCTAGTTAGGGCTGGGGGAAAAGCTACATTCAGTGTATATGACACAGCCAAATTATCAGTCTCTTTTAAGGAGGAAAAAGGAGCGTCTTGTACTCCAAAAATACAGTATATAAACTGGGCTGATTGCTGATTTTGCCCCTAAGCCAAAACTATATTGGGACCATTTCTCAGGAAACGACAATCCCATTTCTTTGGGATGGATGTTTTTTTTAAGTTTAGAACACTAAGTCTAGGATGTATTAGTCTGTAGAGATTCTCAATCATCCAGGTCATTGTTGTCCCAAAGGTGCTTTTTCAGGAGGCAACTGGACATTGTTTTTTCTTTTAAGATGTTTCACTTCTCATCCAAGAAGCTTCATCAGCTCATCTGTGTTGGGAAAACCCTGAGGACACATATAAACCTCCAAATGCTTCAACAACCCATAAATGAATGCAGATTACCTGCTGTCTGCAAGAAATATAAATCCTTCCATTCTCTACTATCTTATCAGAACTGAAGAAGCTTCTTGAATGGGAAGCAAAATGTCTTCAAAAGAAAAAAACGAGAAAGTTCAGTTGCCTTCTAAAAAAAAAAGCACCTTTGAGATCTAGGATGCATTGAACTTAGTAATCCAAAAGAACATCTCTTACTGTTACTTCATTCCTTACTGTGGCTCAGTTCAGCGCAACAATAAACCCTCCAAGTTTAAGAGAAACTTGAACCTGCATAGACACACCATAGGTGCTAAAATGGTATCCTTTAACATTGGCTATTTTTTTTAATACAAAAAGCTTAATTTCATTATAAACATACATAAACAAAACGTCATAAAAACATTGAACATTGAACCATGTGTGGCAGTCCTGATTCTTATTTTCTATTGTGATATTTTATTCCCAGTAGAAATAATCCTGGAACATCGGCTATTTTGTCACCAGGTTTTCATGTTGAATTTTTGGGTTATTGCTCGGTGCAAATAACAATTTCTCTTTTAGGGGGCTAGGACTTAACTTGGACTTTATAAAAACAAATTAAATGTTAAGTGTAAAAGAAACATATACTGAATTTATTCCTCATTATTTCTCCAACAGTGGCTACATTGCCCTAGGAGCATACCTGTGAATCAGCATGATTTCACTCTCAGTTCCTTCTCTGGCAGAGACCGAAATGCATCTTTCAATCAGGTTATAGTGCTGAAGGCGGTCATAGCAGGAGGAAAGCCGTTCAGGGACCTCCAAATTACAGTTTGGGCTAAAAATGAGACCAATATTTAGGTTCCAGTAAAATCCTTAAAAAAATTTGTTACAGCTAAGAAAGAGCTTTTTTTTTCATTACTAGAAAGAGAACAACTGGTGAATGAAGAAATGTGTTCTTTACTTGATAATTAAATACCGCAGATATTAACAAAAAACCTTTTAAACTGGGGGTTTTGTCATGATCTCATGCCTTAGACAGGGGATTGGACTAAAACATTTCCAAAGTCCCTTCCAACTCTATGATTTTATGAAAATAATGGACCAGTATTTCTAAGCCTTGAACAGGTATGGACTTCAACTTCCAGAATTCCCCAGCCATGATGTCAATACATGTTAAATGTTATCAAGGCTGGGAAACACTGCAGTGGAGTAAGGCAGGATGAATACCAGATTTTCTCTTTAATGCATGCAATAGTATCCACAGGAAAGGGGTTTTTATTATTATTATTTATTATTATTTATTGGATTTGTATGCCGCCCCTCTCCGAAGACTCGGGGCGGCTCACAACAGTAATACAAAAACAATATAACAGTGAGACAAATCTAATATTAAAATAAAACATACCTAAAACCCCAACAATTTAAAACCATACAACACATACATACCAAACATAAAATGTAAAAGCCTGGGGGAGGATCTTTCAGTTCCCCCGTGCCTGGCGATAAAGGTGGGTCTTGAGTAATTTGCGAAAGACAAGGAGGGTGGGGCCGTTCTAATCTCTGGGGGGAGTTGATTCCAGAGGGCTGGGGCCGCCACAGAGAGGGCTCTTCCCCTGGGGCCTGCCAAACGACATTGTTTGGTCGACGGGACCCGGAGAAGGCCAACTCTGTGGGACCTTATCGGCCACTGGGATTCATGCGGTAGAAGGCGGTTCCGGATGTATTCTGGTCCAATGCCATGTAGGGCTTTAAAGGTCATTACCAACACTTTGAATTGTGACCGGAAACCAATCGGCAGCCAGTGCAGGCCACGGAGTGTTGCAGAAACGTGGGCGAATCTAGGGAGCCCCACGATGGCTCTCGCGGCCGCGTTCTGCACGATTTGCATCAACATCGAAATCCGTCTCCTTTTGCACAGGCAGAACAATGCGCAAGCATACAAAAGGTACAAGTTTCTGATTACATTGTTCCATTGACCAATATAGGTAACTATAAAAATATATACTTATAATTGAAGTTCTGGCTGTGCCATTGGCTCACCCTTGAATGGGTGCACTGCTAGCAATCATGGTGATCATCATTTGTGACCCTCCCTGCCAGCCTCCCGCAAGGAAAGTCAGAAGGAATGTCACAAGCACTCTGGCATGTTCCCATCCACTGTCTTCTTGCACCCCATGTATGCTTTCCTACCTGGGGCTTTGCTGCATTCACACCCACACACCTGCAAGCCAAGATCCTCTCCAACAACTTCTGCACATCATCTACCAAGCCTTCCACAACCAGGCAATCCTGATTCTTTCCTTCTTTCTTTCTTTCTTTCTTCCTTTCTTTCTTCCTTCCTTCCATCCATCCATCCATCTATCTATCTCTCTCTCCCTCTATCTCTCTCTCTCTCCCTCCCTCTCTCTCTATCTGTAATTCCCCTTTATTGCGAAGTAGAGGTTTCTTAAATGAAACAGCAATAACAATAAAAAGTTGTACTTACTCTTCCCAAAGTAGCTTATGGTTGGTCATTTCTCCATCATAAACCAAGGCTGTTCCAGCTGCCATCACTTTGTTTGAAAACACAATGCAAATATCTGGTATGAGGTTTATTAAAGAAACAAAACAGGGAACCAGCAGAATCAAGACATCAATTTTTATTGATAAACTATCATCTGTAAGTATTGATAAACTATCATCAAAGTAAGGCAAAATCCAACCATTATTTTCAGCTCTAATTTGTTTTGCTATCATTCGTTGGTTAAAACAACCATATTTCCCAATAATTGTGTAAGTTTCTGAACTGGAACTAAAGAAAGTTGCTGTGTGCTAACGTCAGGAAGTGTGGATTTAAACTCTCAGCATTCCTCAGCTAGCTTGAGCATCTTGAAACTGCCAAGCTGGAAAAACACTGAATTTGAGCATGTTCCTATCCAGCTGGAAGACATTTAGAAGTTATTCTCAAACTGGCTGGGGAATTTCTGAGGGTTGAAGTCCACACATCTTAACACTACTGAAGCTGAGAAATACTGAGCTAAGAAAGAAAGGTTGGTCCAGAGTGACTTCTGGGATCAGAATCCAGAACCCAGGTCTCTGTTAGAATTAATTAGAATTAACTACTTCTCTACATGTTGACTCTCCTTCCTATGGCAAATAGTAGCCAGAATTCATCCATGGACATATGAAGCTACAGCAATTTGTGAGGATATTTTAATAATGGAAAGTCTTAATTATAGATTCCTTAATCTTCAAGTTTTAAAGAAGATTAAGATTTAGAAGAACTTGAATAACCATAGAACAATAATTTTCTCACTCTCTGGAGATAGACTCAAGATACAGAAGGATCTTGACAGACTTGAACATTGGGCACTGTCTAACAAAATGAAATTCAATGGTGAAAAAAGTAAGGTTCTACATTTAGGTTACGTGGTACGTTGTTCAACAGTAGTAACTGTGAAAGGGATCTTGGAGTCCTAGTGGACAATTATTTAAATAGGAGCCAGCAGTGTGCAGCAGTTGCCAAAAAGGCCAACAGGTTCTAGACTGCATTAATACAGGTATATAATCAAATCGACGGGAAGTGTTAATATCTCTTTATAATGCCTTGATAAGGCCACACTTGGACTACTGCATTCAGTTTTGGTTGCCATGATGTAAAGAGATTGGTGAGACTCTAGAAAGATTCCAGAGAAGAGCGACAAAGGTGATTAGGGGACTGGAGGCTAAAACGTATGAAGAACGGTTGCAGGAACTGGGTATGTCTAGTTTAATGAAAAGAAGGACCAGGGGAGACATGATAGCAGTGTTCCAATATCTCGGGGGTCACCACAAAGAAGGAGTCAACCTATTCTACAAGGCACCGGAGGGTAGAACAAGAAGCAATGGGTGGAAGCTAAACAAGGAGAGAAATAACTTAGAAGCAAGGATAAATTTCCTAACAGTTAGAACAATTAATCAATGGAACAGCTTGCCTCCAGAAGTTGTGAATGCTCCAACATTGGAAGTTTTTAAGGTCTTGGATAACATTCATTCATTCATTCATTCATTCATTCATTCATTCATTCATTCATTCATTCATTCATTCATTCATTCATTCATTTAGTCCAATACATAATACACATTGAAGAGAATAGATATGTAGTAATATACATAAAGAAAAGAATAAAAGAAAAGGTGTAAAAGTATAGGTGAACATATTTCAAAGGAAGAAAAGATAAATGAGATAAGGAGAGACAATTGGACAGGGGACGGAAGGCACACTGGTGCCACTTATGCACGCCCATTACTGAAAACACAGTCACCTGAAATTAGGCGATCGGAGCTGGCAAGTAAGATCTCAAAAGAATCTCTCCTTTGCAATTATATTCCAAATTTAATGTCAGCTTACTAGACGCCTCACTCTTAGAAGAGCCTCCCAAACTCATATTACAGGGGGAAATATCAAAACCGTATTTTTAAAAAACAACAACAACCCTTTCCTACCTTCTTTGCAGCCTCTGCTAAACTCTGCCGCTCGGCAAAGGGAGGAAGGAGAGGACAATCTGCGATGTCTTATTGGTTGGAATGTGTACACAGAACGTTTCTTCGGACCAATCGCGAAAAGCAGTGTAAAGAAGGCGGGGAACATCAACCTGCCACACAAACGTTCAATTCCCGCCCTTTTCTACGCTTTTCCATTTCTGATTGGATAATCCTCTTTGCCAGTAATAGCAAATAGAATTGGGGAAAAGCAGGGAAGATACCAGCGCGCTGTGACTCCAATCGAAGCAAGGTTTGGGCTGCTGCGTGTATTGAATTTGTAAAGAAGTGTGCATGCTATTCTTTGTTATGTTAGCCCATGGGCGACAGTGGCTTAAGAGTAATTTATTTATTTATTTTATTTTATTTGTCAATCAAGTTTGGGAGAACAAAAAGCAATGGGTGGAAACTAACAAGGAGAGAAGTCAATAACTACTTCAGCTTCAACTGCAACAACACAAGAGCACGCAACAAATTCAAACTTAATATTAATCGCTCCAAGCTTGACTTTAACAATCGAGTTATCGAAGCGTGGAACTCATTACCGGACTCAGTAGTGTCAACCCCTAACCCCCAAGATTTCTCCCTTAGACTATCCACGATTGACCTCTCCAGGTTCCTAAGAGGTCAGTAAGGGGCGTACGTAAGTGCACTAGCCTGCCTTTCGTCCCCTGTCCAATTGTCTCTCCTTATCTCATATATCATATATCTTTTCTTCCTTCATATATCTTCTCTATTTTTATATCTTCTCTTTATATATAATACTTCATGTCTAGTCTCTTCAATATGTATTGTGTATTGAACTAACTAACTAACTGACTAACTAAATAATAAATAAATAAAGTAAGTAAGTAAGTAAGTTACTTAAAACTAAGGAGACATTTCCTGACACTCAGAACGGTTGATCAGTGGAACAGCCTGCCTCCATACGTTGTAATTGCCCCAACACTGGAAGTTTTTAAGCAGATGTTGGGTAACCATCTGTCTGAAGTAGTGTAGGGTTTCCTGCCTAAGCAGGGGGTTGGACTAGAAGACCTCCAAGGTCCCTTCCAACTCTTATTGTTATTTTTGTTATTATAGGATAGGTGGTTATATAAACATGACATAGAAAGTAATGATACGAAAAGACATTAAGACAATAAGACAGGGACAGTAGGCGCTTATGCACGCCCCTTACAGACCTCTTAGAAAAGGGGGAGGTCAACTATAGACAACCTAAGGTTGAAGATTTTGGGCTTGGAGGAAGAAGCAGGAGAGTCAGGTAGTGAATTCCAGGCGTTGATCACTCTATTGCTGAAGTCGTATTTTCTGCAGTCTAGTTTGGAGCGGTTTAAATTTAGTTTGAATCTGTTGCGTGCTCGTGTGTTGTTGTGGTTGAAGGTGAAGTAGTCATTAACAGGAAGGACAATTTGGTATATGATTTTAATGTTGTATTGCATTTGATTCATTACTAAATAATGTAGTGTTTGCGTAGAAGATATTACGAATAATGCAAGCAGGGGCAAAAAAGGTCATTTTCTTTTCTCTGGCACTTTATAAATTTCTTGTGGAATCCATTCTTTGTTTTTCTATGTAGCTCATGCTTCGCTGACTTGGTTTTCCATAGAGCCCAGCTATGGCTATATTTGTTCGCCCCTCCCATCATCTTCTTTTGAATTTCATTGGGATTCAAAACATCATTGGAATATTGATGTGTATTCTCAGGTAATCATCTCAATAATTTAGCACCGTTTAAGCACACTCTCATTTGGATGCGGCTTTCAACAGATTTGATATTTTTCACCTCTGCAGTGTCTAGTGTCATTACTGCCACGCTGGGCATCCTTATAGCAGACCAACATGTGTATGGAGAAGAAGCCACAAGGATGCCCTAGGGCAGTGATGGCGAACCTATGGCACGGGTCCCACAGGTGGCACGCGGAGCCATATCTGCTGGCACACGAGCCATTGCCCTAGCTCAGCTCCAGCACGCGTGTGTGCACTAGCCAGCTGATTTTTGGCTCCCACAGAGGCTCTGAGAGGGCATTTTCGGCTTCTGGAAGGCTGCAGGGGAGCCTCTGGAGCCTGGAGAGGGTGGAAAACAGGCCTACCGGGCCCACCACAAGTTGGGAAACGGTCTGTTTCTTGCCTCCAGAGGGTCTCCGGGAGGCAGGGGAGGCAATTTTCTCCCTCCCCAGGCACTGAATTACGGGTGTAGGCACTTGTGTAGGCGCAATAGTATGTGTGCATGGGCTTTTGGCACCCGAGAGAAAAAAGGTTCACCCTCACTGCCCTAAGGCAATGATGGCCAATGTTTTTCTTCTTGTGTGCCAAAAATGGGAGTGCATGTGGGCGTGTGCCGGCACACAACTTACCCCCCACATGTGCCACACTGCGCATGCATGCGTCCCCAGGCTTTTCTGAAGCCTCTGGGGTGCGAAAAACAGCCCAAGGCAAATTGAAAGTCCATTTTCCCGAACTTTTGGTTTGCCCTTGGCCCATTTTTCCCACTCCGGAGGCTTTAGAGAACTTCCTGAAGCCCAGGGAGGGCAAAATGGCCTTCCCCAAGGCTGAAAAACATCTGGCCAACGTAGGCATCTGCACTGGAGCTGACATAGGTCAACGCCTCGCGTGCCCTCAGATATGGCTCCGCGTGCCACTTGTCACACACGTGCCATAGGTTCGCCATCGTGGCCCTAGGTATAAAATCCCTGACTCCATTTTAACTATGCAACAACCCTGCAAGAAATGGGAGCTTTGGGGCTGAAATGCATAATCGGCCCAAGTCACTTAGCTGCCTTGCTTAGCAATGGAGCCTGGCTCATCCTCCTCATTACCAGAGTTGGTCGAGGACCACTCACAACATTCATCACTGCAGTTAAGTTAGCCACACAATTCTTAAGTGATTCTGGCTTCCGCATTGACTTTGCGCATCAGAAGGTTGCAAATATGTTTGTCTCTGGGGACCATCTAGCTAGCACCTACCTGATTTGTAAATAGATACTGTATGTGTTTCAGTGCAGTTCCTCTTTTGGCCTTCTACTATCAACGTTGCTTATAGCTGGATTCCTCTCTCCCTCTCCCCTCCCCTTCCAGGTTAAACTGTTAAGTCTCAACTTGGATGACCATGCAAGTGCACTGCCAGATTTGCCCTCTATTAAAAAGGTTAAGGAATCAAGTCAGATCTACAAGTTTGAAGACTTTATTCAAAGCATATAGTTTTTCTTGAAAACATCCAGATACTCCTGGAGTCTTGCCTTGTAAACTTGATCTTCTATATTTGATTTTGAAGGTCCATCAACTGATCCTATAGAGGAGACTGTAACAGATCCGGCATCAGGTTCAGGTTTAGCTGAAAAACAAGAGTATTTATATTATTTTATATATTATTCATCAGAACTATATTTCTATCATGCAGATTAGTTTATTGGTCAGCAGGATTATATTTTTATGTTCTAAAAATAAGTTCCTAAAACTTTCACTGTGGCCACATTTAGGTTCTAAAACGGTTGTCAAACTCGCATTGTCATGTGACATATCGTGACTTTTCCCCACTTCCCTAAACTGGGCAGGGGCGGTGTCAGCAAGTGACGCATCCGGTCCGTGGATTGTGAGTTTGACAGCCCTGCTCTAAAATGTAAATGATGAGGTGCAGTGTCTAAAAATTTCAGTATTAGTATAATTTTCTTGGTGGGGTGGGGAAACAAAGCAAACAGCAGAACATGTTTCAAATTGTTAGCATATAATTTGCTATTTACCTTGGTCCAGTTTCCTTGTCATATTTTTTTCTAATTCTATCCGCATCTGAAATGGCGCACGCCTGGGGATCGGCACACTCCCTGGCACTGCCTGCCATTTCTGCCAAACAAAAGGGAAGGAAAGGGTCGGTTCCACCCTCCACACCGCAGGCAGCCCGGCCTTCTGGGCTGCTCCCTCCCTCCACCACAACACAACAAACCTGTGTTGCCCTTGGCAATCACTTTGATTCCCGGGCCTCTGAAACGGCGGCATCATCTCATTCTTCCTTGGCGCCATCCACGATGAAAAAAGGAGCTCGTCGGTGCTGGCTGCTCTTGCTTGCAGCCAGGCGGCAAGAAGGGGTGAGCTGAGCGGCTTACAGGCCTTTAAAAAGGCCGCACGCTCACACCACGTCCCTTCCGGCCACGTGAGGCTGCGTGGAGGATGCTGCTGCGCGAGACCTCCAGTCAACCAGGAAATCGGTGGCAGTGGTATGACCTTCCATTTTGACCCCTAAAATGAGGGAGGGAGAGTGAAAAGGAAGGAGAGGGAGATCGCATCGCGCCGTCCCCCCCAACTCTCATCCCCTGTCCTGTGGAAGGCTGCAAGAACTTCCCATCTCAGCTTCTCTTGTCTCTCTTGTCCTTTTCCTCCCCAATGTCACAGCCTGCCTCTATGTCTTCCTCCTCACCATCCCTTTTGCAGCCTTTGGTGGTCATTTTTCTTTTCTTTTCTTTTTTCACTTTATTTTCCATTGGAATAACCCTCTCTGCTCAAGCTCATCACCTCGAGGTTCGACTACTGTAATGCTCTCTACATGGGGCTACCTTTGAAAAGTGTTCGGAAACTTCAGATCGTGCAGAATGCAGCTGCGAGAGCAGTCATGGGTTTACCTAGGTATGCCCATGTTTCGCCATCACTCCGCAGTCTGCATTGGTTGCCGATCAATTCCCGGTCACAATTCAAAGTGTTGGTTATGACCTTTAAAGCCCTTCATGGCATTGGACCAGAATACCCCCGAGACCGCCTCCTGCCGCACGAATCCCAGCAACCGATTAGGTCCCACAGAGTGGGCCTTCTCCAGGTCCCATCAACTAAACAATGTCGGTTGGCGGGCCCCAGGGGAAGAGCCTTCTCTGTGGCGGCCCCGACTCTCTGGAACCAACTCCCCCCGGAGATTAGAACTGCCCCTACTCTCCCTGCCTTCCGTAAAGTTCTTAAAACCCACCTTTGCCGTCAGGCATGGGGGAACTGAAACATCTCCCCCGGGCATGTACAATTTATGTATGGTATGTTTGTGTGTGTGCTTGTTAGTATATTGGGGTTCTTTTTAAACTTTTTTAAATATTTAAATTTATTTGGATTTGTTTGATTTGTTTATGCCTTGTTGTGAGCCGCTCCGAGTCCGCGGAGAGGGGCGGCATACAAATCTAAATAATAAATAAATAAATAAATAAAGCTCCTCCCGCACAGGGAAGGATGCACCAATTCGCTGGATGGTGGTTTAATATGACTCTTCATGATGAGTTAAATGCAGCAATAAACTCCATCCTTCCTCCGTTTTTTTCATTGTCTATCTTTGTTCGAAAAACCCCTTTGGAGTCTGCAATGCCAAAGGGTTTTTTGTTCTCCACCCGGCCTCTGTTCCCCTTTATCTCAAGCCCAGACGAAGAGGATGCTTTTCTTTTTCGTCTTTTTGAAGGAAACACTTGGGATCTCCCAGATGGAAGAATTGAAATACAGTGTTCCCTCGATTTTCGCGGGGGATGCGTTCCGAGACCGCCCGCGAAAGTCGAATTTCCGCGAAGTAGAGATGCGGAAGTAAATACACTATTATTGGCTATGAACAGTATCCCAAGCCTTCCCTTAACACTTTAAACCCCTAAATTGCAATTTCCCATTCCCTTAGCAACCATTTAGATTATTACTCACCATGTTTATTTATTAAAGTTTATTTAAAAAAATATTTATTAAAGGCAGATGAAAGTTTGGCGATGACATATGACGTCATCGGGCAGGAAAAACCGTGGTATAGGGAAAAAACCCGCAAAGTATTTTTTAATTAATATTTTTGAAAAACCGTGGTATAGACTTTTCGCGAAGTTCGAACCCGTGAAAATCGAGGGAACACTGTAAAGCTGCCAGACGTTCCGTCAAATCTCTCCTTGCCTTCTTTGAAGGAGGGGGGGGTGTGACAAACTTTCTGCCAAGAATTCCCAACCCTGTCTTTGATTTCTTTTTTTTTTATTCTCTATTTGCTCCAGATATTTCTTTCCAGCCCTAACCAAGTGCTACTAATATACCCAAGCTCGTTCATTGTTATTCTCTGCGAAGAATGTTTTCCAAGCCCTAAGTCTTTGCCGGGTTTTTTCCATTAATCTACTTGCTCATACGGTTTCTTTCCAGGTGCTAATGATGTTCCCAGCTCTTACTTGCTTGCAAGCTGTTAACGAAGCTGTTACTCTCTCAAAATATTTTTAAGCCCTTAACCAGGGGATAAAATAATGTGCTGAAGCTCACCATAGTAAGGATGCTAGCTAGATGAATACCTGATAAGCAGATTCTTTTCCCTATTTTCCTCCCCCAAAATTAAGGTGCGTCCTATATTCCAGTGCGTATTAGATTCCAAAAAAACGGAATATAAAACTTTACCTTCTTTATTTTTAGGACGAGCACCAAGTCTATATCTCTTTTTTCTTGAATGATGTCGAGAATATTTCTTAACAAGGTTCTTGAAGCTAAATGGAAAAAAAATACTTTATTCAATATTGACAGATTTTAATAAAGCGAAATTAATATCAACACAGAGGAACGATGTTAAATAAAAAGCAATAATTTAGTTATTTGCCTGCTACTTTAACATCCTGCTAATATGTTATCTAATCTTAATCCATGTTATACGTTTTATTTTGATATGACAATGAAAAGACAAATGTTTCAGCTTACGTGGAATCACCACTAGCCATAGCATAATCTTTTGTTGACTTTCCGCTTTTATCTTTATGGTCAACATTCAATCCATGAGAACTTGCATCCAGTCGTATCTATTAAACACAGCATCAATCAATAGTGGAGTACTGAAAAAGAAGAACACCTTCTCAATTACTGCATATAAACAAACCTTCACTAATACATTAACATCCTGCATTTACTCAGCATTAATTCTGTTATGTCCAGAAGTTTCCACAAAATTCTGTAATGGGGTAAAGTTTTAAACATGAGTTGTTAAGCAGGATTCACTATTTATAATAAGAGTTGTTTACCTGCTTCTCATTGGCTGCTGTGTTTTGGCGCCAATCTTGGAGAGCTGTCAGGCGTCGCTTGTTGCCGGGCGAAACTGTATAAATAGAAGTGCCTCTGGTCTTGCGCGTCTTCTGCCGAGCACGCGCCAGAGTGAAAGTGTTTTCGCAGCTTGTTAGTCTCCTGCTGAGAATAAAGAATTGAAGTTAGAAACCGTGTTTCTCGGTCATTTCACTGGCGACGAGGGTCTAGAGGTGATTTTTTCTTTACGGAAAAATCATTATGGCAACCCCTTCGATCATCCAGCCGCCTGAACTGTTTGACCCTGAGAGGTCAACTTGGACTGCCTATATGGCCAAATTTGAAATTTTTCTCGAAGCCGCCGGCATGAAAGATGCGGACGATGGCGGGAAAAGAGCTTTATTTCTCAATTATTGCGGCAAATTTTTGATTTGGCCGGTACTTTGACCGACCCGGAACCTGCTAATTCAGTGCCATGGCAAACTTTGAGGGAAAAGTTGGCAACTCATTTTAAGCCAACTAAACCTGCAAGGGTTTTCAGACACCAGTTCTCCCGAATGGCTCAAGCCGAAGGAGAAACTATTAACCAGTTTGCCACGCGCCTCAGAACTATATTAGCCAAGTGTCAATTTGAAAATCCTGAGGCAAGGTTGACAGATGCCATTATCTTTGGTATGAGAAATGTGTCCATCAGGAACAAACTGCTTGCAGCTGACGACTCTTCGCTACAGGATGTAATTAAGGCTGCTCAGACAGCAGAAGTTGCGGAAGCCGCTGCAGCTGAATTGAAGTCTAATGACAAGCTGACTACTGTGTGCAAAATTGCTGAGGCTCCGCGTGCCCCTGTCAATCATCCACATGACTACAACTCATCTGATTTCGACACATATGAGGACCACTGCTGCCAACTTCGAGGACCACCTGCCAGACAACCTCGTCCGCCTTTGCAAGCCTGTGCCAGATGCCGGGGTCAACATCCACGGTCCAGATGTCCCTTCAAGGACGCCTTCTGCCGCCGCTGCGAGAAACGAGGCCACATTGCCGCCGTCTGCCGAGCCACCCTGCCCGATGACATCCCCTTCAATCAGGACCTGCTGCCTACCTTTCCTGCTCAACGGTTCTACCGCCCATTCAGGCAACAAGGACGAGGGAACCGGAGGCCATGGAACAACCGAGGTAACCGCACACACACAGACTGTGGCACCTATCCACCAGCCCCTAATAAAATTGTTGTTCCTCTTTTGCTAAATCGGCAACCATGCCACATGGAGCTGGATACGGGCTCCAAATTTACCTTAATGCCGTGGCAGAAACTGAGACTTTATATACCTGAATTGTCACGGGACTCTTTGCAACCGCTGGACATTACAATCAAGGACTTCCAGGGGCACCCGATCAGGGTTTTGGGAAGCACTAGAGTGCCTATAACGTTTAAGAATGTTCACCATCTGTTACCTATTCTGATTGTTGAGGGGGCTAATCATTCCCTTTTGGGTCTAAATTGGATGGCTCCCTTAGGGTTAGCTGTTACAGGTCTTCACAAACTGACTTATCTGAAGGTACCTGATTTTGTACAAGAATTTCCTGAGGTTTTTAAGGACGGGTTAGGTACTTATAAGGGCCCCCCAATTTCTTTCTCTTTAAATCCTGCTGTTCCCCCCCTTCAATTAAAACCTCGCAGGGTACCGCTACCACTAATGGATAAATTGGATGCCCAGTTACAAAAACTCCAGGGTCAGGGGATCTTGGTTCCTGTCGAACATGCCCCATGGGAAACCCCGATTGTAACCCCCCTAAAGCCTGACGGATCCCTGAGGGTTTGTGCAGATTATAAATCTACCCTCAATAAGGCGTTATAGCACAACTCGTATCCGATACCTGTAGTGCAGCAGTTGCTGCATACCCTGGGGTCTGGAAAAATCTTTGCAAGGCTGGACCTCGCACAGGCATACCAGCAGTTGCCCGTGGACGATGCCACAGCCCTGGCGCAAACAATTGTGACACACAGAGGCGCCTTTAAATGTACATGGCTGCAATTTGGCATTAGCATGGCCCCGGGTATCTTCCAGAGGCTCATGGAATGCTTACTTTGGGGAATTAGGGGAGTGGGCCCCTATTTTGACGATATATTAATTTGTGGGGACACTCCAGACCAGTTGCACTGCAGAATCCGACAAGTTCTGACTCGATTACAAGCTAAAGGCTTACGGCTTAAACCAGAAAAGTGTGTGTGGGGAACTCCCTCGGTGGATTTTTTAGGGTTCAGAATAGATGAAGCAGGGATACATCCCACTGAGGAGAAGATTAGAGCCATTAAGGATGCCCCTGCCCCCACCTGTAAGACGGAGCTGCAAGCCTTTCTAGGGCTATTGAATTTTTATTCTGTTTTTTTGAAACAGAAAGCCTCCGCAGCTGAGCCGCTTCATCGACTTCTCCACAAGGGAGCGCCTTGGGAATGGGGTGAGACAGAACGACAGGCTTTTAATGCTGTTAAAGACCTCTTAACATTGCAAAGTGTAGTGGTCCAGTACAGTTCTACGTTGCCCCTTAGGCTTACATGCGATGCATCCCCGTATGGGGTGGGTGGGGTCCTAGCCCATGTATTACCTAATGGCCAAGAAGCACCAGTGGCCTACTTTTCAAGAACGTTGTCCCTAGCAGAACGCAATTATGCACAAATAGATAGAGAAGCATTGGCATTGGTGGCTGGGGTGAAAAAATTTCACAACTACTTATTGGGGAGACCATTCCAATTGGTCACGGACCATAAACCTTTGTTAGGTTTGCTAGCCACCGGGCGGCCAACCCCTCCTTTTATGTCCCCCCGCATGTCCAGATGGGCTATTTTTTTGGCAGGCTACGATTATATCCTTGTACATAAGGGGGGCTCCCTGATTAATCATGCAGATGGGCTGAGTCGCTGTCCATTGGGGCAGAGGATGGAGGACCCAGCCCCTGCAGGGGATGTCCTCCTCATTGACTTAGGCACACCATCCCTTGTTACTGCTAAAGAGGTGGCCATTGAAACTAAACAGGACCAGGTGTTAGGGAAAGTCCTGCAGTACATTCTGAAAGGGTGGCCACCAAATGGGGAAGACCCCTCAGTGGGTGAATATAAAACTAAGAGGTTGGAACTCTCAGTAATGCACGACTGTATTTTGTGGGGTGACAAGGTGGTTATCCCCACTGCTCTTAGGCCACAGGTCATGCAAATGCTGCATCAAGGGCACCCAGGGGTGGTCAGAATGAAAGCCTTGGCCAGAGGATACTTATGGTGGCCAGGGTTGGACAAGGGAATTGAAGACTGGGTTGCCACATGTAGCCCATGTCAGGAAACAAGGCCAAATCCCCCCAAAACCACCCCTGCACAGTGGGACACTCCCCAGGGGCCATGGTCAAAGGTGCATATTGACCTGGCTGGGCCAGTGGGCACCAATATGTTTTTGATTGTAGTGGACGCATACTCCAAATGGTTAGATATAATTTTGTTAGGGTCCACCACATCTACAGCTGTGATACATGCCCTAAGGAAACTGTTTTCTACTCATGGGTGTCCAGATGTCCTGGTCTCGGACAATGGGCCCCAATTTACTTCTAGGCAACTAGAGATGTTCTTAGCCCACCTGGGGGTCAGACATGCCTTGGTATCACCCCACGCAGCCTGGGCTAATGGTATGGCGGAGAGGTATGTCCATGTGGCCAAGGAGGCCATCAAGAGGTCATCACCAGGGGATATACAGGAAAGACTGGATACTTTCCTACTCACACAGCACATCACGCCAAGCCTAACAACTCATAAGAGCCCCGCCGAGCTGCTCATGGGGAGAAGGTTGAGATCTCCCTTAGATAGGCTGCACCCCTCTTATGTAAAATTGAAGCCTGAGAATGTAACAACCCCTGAGCGCTCAGTGTTTATGGGTCAAAACGTATATGTCAAAAATTTTGACAGGGGCAGACAGTGGGAGAGTGGAATAGTGACCGATCAAACAGGTCCTAAAACTTATATGATTAAACTGTGTGATGGCCACCTCTGGAAGAGGCACATAGATCATATATGGGGGAGACTGGAAGCAGCCAGTATAAGGGAAAATATGGCTAACACAAGTAATGGGGTCTCTACTCCTTCACGCCCCACAGGGAGTTATACCAGACCTAGCAGAAACCAGGAAAAAATAGACTGGGACTTACCTGGGTTCAGTGACCACTCCAGCGCTGCCCCAGCTCTGCCATGTTCCAGCCGTGGAAACTCTGTGCCAACAGGACCCGAGGAACCATCCTCTTCTGTGGACACCCAGGTCCTGAACGAGCCTCGCCAGTCGGAGTGAACACCAAGGACGCCGGCCCCTTTGGACGACTTTATTACTTGTTTGTCTGAATAAACATCTGTAAAAACCAGCCAGAAGGGGGAGGGGTGTTATGTCCAGAAGTTTCCACAAAATTCTGTAATGGGGTAAAGTTTTAAACATGAGTTGTTAAGCAGGATTCACTATTTATAATAAGAGTTGTTTACCTGCTTCTCATTGGCTGCTGTGTTTTGGTGCCAATCTTGGAGAGCTGTCAGGCGTCGCTTGTTGCCGGGCGAAACTGTATAAATAGAAGTGCCTCCGGTCTTACGCGTCTTCTGCCGAGCACGCGCCAGAGTGAAAGTGTTTTCGCGGCTTGTTAGTCTCCTGCTTAGAATAAAGAATTGAAGTTAGAAACCGTGTTTCTCAGTCATTTCAAATTCCTCTTGCAAAAAAGACGGGAGCTTTCACATTATGCAAAACTCCATTCATTCATTCATTCATTCATTCATTCATTCATTCATTCATTCATTCATTCATTCAATACATTTATTTAATGTATTGCATCTCATAAATGGACTATATATTTCCGAACTTCCGGTTGGCCAGTTTGGCTGTTTTTCGACATCCCCAGGCTTCAGGAGTTCGCATGCACGGAGAGCAGCAGAGGGGAGGGTACATGCACGTGGAGGTGTTTTTTGCATGCGTCTAGAGAGGGCTTGGGCACGCACAGGCACATTAGCGTGTGCATAGCCACCCTTTTGGCACGCAAACCAAAAGAGGTTCGCCATCACTGGTCTTGGCCATCTAACCATTGAAGCACAGCATCTTTTATATTAAAAATAATCAGTCTCTTGTAATCTCTTGTAATCCAGTAAAATTAATTATTCCAATTGTTCCCTAGAATTGTCATTTTTATTTCCTTAAGTTATAAAATTTGTAGAATTTTCTATTTTCATCTCATGGAGAATTCTTATTCAGAGTTTATTAACATTCTCAAATGGATTTTGTTGCATGTCTTGTTTTGAAAAAACTTCTAGAGATAGGTTGTTTCCCAAAAAATGGCACAATTGTCACGATTGATTCAAAGTCTCAACTCATTATCTGATGGATTTCTTCTAAACATCATATTAATCATGCTTATTTCCCACTTGCATTTAAACTTTCTTGTTCTTTGTAATGTACATGCCAAATCAAAGTTAATTCGGGGCTAGAAAGATGTAGATCATTCATTATATTATTTCCATGATGTTTTAATTCAGTAATCTGTCCTGAACTTGCCTATAGTGCTCGACTTTAGAAACTCAATAATTACAGAGCCAGATCCGGATATTAGGATTGCCCCCACCCTCCTTGCCTTTGGTAAACTCCTTAAAACCCACCTCTGCCGTCAGGCATGGGGGAATTGAGACTACTCAATTAAATAAAAAGCAATAACTTAGTTGTTTGCCTGCTACTTTAACACCCTGCTAGTATGTTATCTAATCTTAATCTATGTTATGCTTTTTATTTTCACATGACAATGAAAAGACAAATGTTTCAGCTTACGTGGAATCACCTCTAGCCATAGCATGATCTTGTTGACTGTCCGCTTTTATCTTTATGGTCAGCATTTGATCCATGAGAACTTGCATCCAGTCTTATCTATTAAAACCAGCAGCAATCAATAGTGGAGTACTGAAAAAGAAGAACACCTTCTCAATTACTGCATATAAACAAACCTTCACTAATACGTTAACATCCAGCATTACTCAGCATTATTTCCTCTTGCAAAAAAGACGGGAGCTTTCACATTATGCAAAACTCCATTCATTCATTCATTCATTCATTCATTCATTCATTCATTCATTCATTCATTCATTCATTACATTTATTTAATGTATTGCATCTCATAAATGGACTATATACTGTATGAACATTTAATCTAGATTAGTAAACATAATAAAAAATAAATGTTAAAAAGATCTATGTTTAACTACCAATGTCTAGGCCTGTGAGAGCGAACTTATGACATGCGGAGCCATATCAGAAATGCACCCCATGCGTTGCCCTATGTCAGCTCCAGTGCGCATGTGCAGGCTGGCCAGCTGATTTTCGGTCTTCTTTTCTGATGTTTTCACTCTCCCCGAGCTTCAGGGAAGCCTTCTGGAGCCTGGGGAAGGTGAAAAATGGCCCAAAGGCCCAACCGGAAGTTCATTTCTGAACTTCCGGTTGACCAGTTTGGCTATTTTTCAACATCCCCAGGCTTCAGGAGTTCGCATGCACGGAGAGCAGCAGAGGGGACTGTACATGCACGTGGAGGTGTTGTGTGCATGCGTGGGGAGAGGGCTTGGGCATGCACAGGCACATTAGCGTGTGCATATCCACCCTTTTTTTATTTTATTTATTTATTTATTCTTTGTCCAATATACAATACATATGGAAGAGAATAGACATTAAGTAATATATATGACGATAGAAAGTAAAAAGAAGAGAAGTAGATGGGAGGGAGAGGGTATATATAAGAGATAAGGAGAGAATATATATAGATATAGATATATAGATATAGATAAGGAGAGAATATATATGACATATGAGATAAGGAAAGACAATTGGACGGGACGATAGGCACATCAGTGCACTTATATACGCCCCTTACTGGCCTCTTAGGAACCTGGAGAGGTCAATCGTGGAGAGTCTAAGGGAGAAGTGTTGGGGGTTGGGAGTTGACACTATCGAGTCCGGTAATGAGTTCCACGCTTCGACAACTCAATTGTTAAAGTCATATTTTTTACAGTCAAGTTTGGAGCGGTTAATATTAAGTTTGAATATGTTGTGTGCTCTTGTGTTGTTGCGGTTGAAGCTTTTGGCACGCAAACCAAGAAAGTTTCGCCATCACTGGTCCTGGCCATCTAACCACTGAAACACAGCATCTTTTATATTAAAAATAATCAGATACTGGACCAGTATATGCTTTCAGCTTAAATCCAGTTATGATGTGATTTACCATCTGATATGAGACCCTGCAGTCACACTGAGTGGTGGATATGTACTATTTATAGAGTCTTGGTAGATGCCGTGTGAGGTCTGAATCCTGTTCAGGATTTTCCACTGCGGCAGTTTAAAGCCTGGCGCCTTTTTTTGCGGGGTCATTTATATGACTGCCTATGTCTGCAAATGTGTGACTCATTTGGCTTTCCAGTGGGAATTGATGTTAAAGTTGTTGGGCTGATGTGCAAGTGCCAGTGGGGTCTTCCTAGATTTGTATCTTCTGGCTGTTAAATTAGGAAGTTCAGAATTAGGTCCCACAGAGTGGGCCTTCTCCGGGTCCCGTCAACTAAACAATGTCGGTTGGTGGGCCCCAGGGGAAGAGCCTTCTCTGTGGCGGCACCGACTCTCTGGAAGCAACTCCCGCCAGAGATTAGAACTGCCCCTACTCTCCCTGCCTTCCGTAAACTCCTTAAAACCCACCTCTGCCGTCATGCATGGGGGAATTGAAACACCTCCCCCGGGCATGTTTAATTTATGCATGGTATGTTTGTGTGTGCGTCTGTTAGTATGTGGGGTTCTTTTAAATCTTGTATAAATTTTAAAGTTTTCTGATTATTATGATTTGTTCTATCTTGTTGTGAGCCGCCCCGAGTCTTCGGAGAGGGGCAGCATACAAATCTAAATAAAATCAAATCAAAAAATCAAATGCACTGGTAGGAGTAACTTATTCTTAATTTTTCTATATTCTCTCATTTATGCATCTTGCCTTCATAAAGATGACAGGGTGATGGAAGCCAGAAATGTGGAGTGGTTTTAATACTTCTCCAATGCACTTGCAAGGAGAGTCCAACGTGGGTAATTCTCCAGTCTCATTGGAGGGACTGAGTTTTAATTTAAATATTATGCAGGCACCGCCCTCTAGCCCCCCAGTCATGAAAACTCAGTCGCAGTAAAGGGACCTTTTTGAGTTTTCTCTTCAGAAGTGTTAGTATTAAAAATACCTTGGTAGGTTTGTGTACTAATGCTTTTCTTCTTCCTTTTTCTTTTGTCTTTTTCTGCAGGTTACTTTGGATCTGGCTCCCTCCCTTACAACAGTGAACTAGGCCCTCCGTGGGTTCTAGTTACTGGTTTGTCGCGCCCTGCTCCCCCCTGTTTTGTCTTCCACTAAATCGAGCGTTGAATCGACCGTGGGGGGGGGGGAATTGATATCAGGGCGACCGGGTTCCCGGCCTCCGAGGTCGCTCCCGCGGTTGGAGGCGGTTGCCGTCGGGAGGGGCCTGCCCCTCCCGACGAATACACCAGAGCCGAAGATGGGAGGCGACCATGCGAATGCTGAATAGGCAGCTGGGGCGGCGATCGTGAAATCAAGCTGAGCCTCGGCAGGGGAAGAGGCGGTGGCGCCACAGCGAGCGAAGGCGAGGGGCGCGCAGGGAGCTGCCGGAAAGGAGGCTGGTGAAGGAGGGCGCAGCTCCGGCCGCTCGCCTCGGAGCCGATCGGCCTCGCTGGCCGCTTGCAGCTGAGCCTCGGCAGGGGAAGCGGCCAGCGAGGCCGATCGGCTCTGAGGCGAGCGGCCGGAGCTGCGCCCTCCTTCACCAGCCTCCTTTCCGGCAGCTCCCTGCGCGCCCCTCACCTTCGCTCGCCGAGGCTCAGCTGCAAGCGGCCAGCGAGGCCAATCGGCTCCAAGGCGAGCGGAAAGGAGGCGGGCAAAGGAGGGCGCAGCTCCGGCCGCTCTCCTCGGAGCCGATCGGCCTCGCAGGTCGCTTGCAGCTGAGCCTCGGCAGGGGAAGCGGCCAGCGAGGCCGATCGGCTTCAAGGCGAGCGGCCGGAGCTGCGCCCTCCTTCACCAGCCTCCTTTCCGGCAGCTCCCTGCGCGCCCCTCGCCTTCGCTCGCCGTGGCGCCACCGCCTCTTCCCCTGCCGAGGCTCAGCTGCAAGCGGCCAGCGAGGCCAATCGGCTCCGAGGCGAGCGGAAAGGAGGCGGGCGAAGAGGGCGCAGCTCCGGCCGCTCACCTCGGAGCCGATCGGCCTCGCTGGCTGCTTGCAGCTGAGCCTCGGCAGGGGAAGAGGCGGTGGCGCCACGGCGAGCGAAGGCGAGGGGCGCGCAGGGAGCTGCCGGAAAGGAGGCTGGTGAAGGAGGGCGCAGCTCCGGCCGCTCGCCTCGGAGCCGATCGGCCTCGCTGGCCGCTTGCAGCTGAGCCTCGGCAGGGGAAGCGGCCAGCGAGGCCGATCGGCTCTGAGGCGAGCGGCCGGAGCTGCGCCCTCCTTCACCAGCCTCCTTTCCGGCAGCTCCCTGCGCGCCCCTCACCTTCGCTCGCCGCGGCGCCACCGCCTCTTCCCCTGCCGAGGCTCAGCTGCAAGCGGCCAGCGAGGCCGATCGGCTCCGAGGCGAGCGGAAAGGAGGCGGGCGAAGGAGGGCGCAGCTCCGGCCGCTCGCCTTGGAGCCGATCGGCCTCACTGGCCGCTTGCAGCTGAGCCTCGGCAGGGGAAGAGGCGGTGGCGCCGCGGCGAGCGAAGGCGAGGGGCGCGCGGGGAGCTTGGAAGCAATGTCATCGCCCCCCCCGCAATACCCCCGTGTTTCCCCGAAAGTAAGACATATGTCTTACTTTCGGGGTATGGCTTATATAAGCCGACCCCCCTGAAACCCCCCATATGTCTTACAATCGGGGGGGTCTTACTATCGGGGAAACACGGTAGTAGTTTTAGGACAAGTAACTAGCAGGTTCTCTCCAGGAACATCTTTATGAAGAAAGCTCCCAGAGGTATCTGTTAGCTTAAGAATAGGTGTGTATGATTAAAAACAATTGTTTGGTTCTAATAGTTTCTATAATTTCTGAGACGGTAACATTTCATCAGAGTCTTTCCTAATTTGAATACACTTTAGGTGTCGAGACTTCCACGTTCACGCTTCTCGCACATTGCTGAAGAGCCTAAGAATTAAGTCCATGAATTTGGAATACGAAGACTGACGAAGGCCACCTATCATGCCAAGAAGTAATCTTTAATATTAAAATTGGGTGTGGACATACAAAGGCAGGAGTATCATCTTATACTCATGTATATAATAAAGGTTATTATTTTGTTTTTATATAATGAATCATAGATTGGGAAAAACATATTAGAAAAGAAAATCCTGTACTTTGGTGACAAGTGTTGAAAAGTGTTCGGAAACTTCAGATCGTGCAGAATGCAGCTGCGAGAGCAATCATGGGCTTTCCTAAATATGCCTATGTTACTCCAACACTCCGCAGTCTGCATTGGTTGCCGATCAGTTTCCGGTCACAATTCAAAGTGTTGGTTATGACCTATAAAGCCCTTCATGGCACCGGACCAGATTACCCCAGGAACCGCCTTCTGCTGCACGAATCCCAGCGACCAGTTAGGTCCCACAGAGTGGGTCTTCTCCGGGTCCCATGAACCAAACAATGTCGCTTGGCGGGACCCAGAGGAAGAGCCTTCTCTGTGGTGGCCCCGACCCTCTGGAACCAACTCCCCCCAGAGATTAGAATTGCCCCCACCCTCCCCTGCCTTTCGTAAACTGCTTAAAGCCCACCTTTGCCACCAGGCATGGGGGAACTGAGATACACTCTCCCCCTGTATGTATGGGGTTTTTTTATATAATGGGTATTTAACTGTTTTTTTATTATTGGATTTTGTTATTTACTGTTTACTGCTGTTGTTAATAGTTTCTATAATTTCTGAGAAGGTAACACTTCATCAGAGTCTTTCCTAATTTGAATACACTTTAGGTGTACAGACTTCCACTATCACACTTCTCGCAAATTCCACATTGCTGAGGAGCCTAAGAATAACTGTATTTTTCAGAGTATGACATATTGGAGTATTACTGCTGTTGTTAGCCGCCCCGAGTCTGCGGAGAGGGGCGGCATACAAATCCAAATAATAAATAAATGAATAAATGAATAAATATGTATGTATGTATGTATGTATGTATGTATGTATGTATGTATGACAGGAAACATAAGAAAGTAGTATGCCTTCATGGTTTAATATACAGAAAATCATAGAAATAAAGGTGAAAGCTCTATTACTCTATCTATAAATTTAATTACTACACAGAAGCAAAAGCCCCTTTCGATACCATTTTTGTTCCAAACCGAGAGCTTTTAGTTTTCCTTTACATATACATCATTGAGCGTTCCATAATCCACAACAGAATACAAATTTAATGGTACAGGATTAATATTCTTTCATTTCATTTTAATGATAAGTAGTATTAAATGTGTTTTTAGTTTCAGAAATGTTGAAATTTCTTTCGGCCACATAATACAAAGAAATACCAATATTTAAAGGAACTTTGCATACATACCTTGCTTTTACTTTCAATTTCTTTGATGGCTTTTGCATCTATAGGTTGCCGTCCTATAATAAAATGTATTTGTAATTATTATAATTTGTTAGTTGGTTTGCACAAACCTTTCCAAGATATGTTTGACTTAAAATGACACTGGATATAGAGAAACATTGTTCCACAGTGAAGGCGCATTTTGCATATTATCAAATAAAACATTCCCAGCATGGCAAGTGAACCTAGTATATAAAGAATAAAGTTATTTATCGAAAACTCAATGGTATTCATCTGTTAATTTTCTACTCAAATTTGTTAGTTTTACAAAGCATTAAAAATATAGAGGTGGATTAATATTTTGCATATGTCTAAAATCTAGTACCATTTATTTTTGCCTAATTCTACTTCTGAATCCCGTGGAGAGTCTGTGTACTTCTCTTCATCTTTGTCATCACTCAAAGTTGATTTAACTATAAACTAAAATAGTAAATTGTGCCAATTCAAATTTGAAAAGTATTATTATTATTTTATTATTATTTATTAGATTTGTATGCCGCGGCAAGATGCGCGTATCAGGCTTACTTGATTGCATCAGCGGAATCCTGCCCGGCCGTTCTATTTAGGGTGACCCACTCCCTTCTGAATCAGGGGGGAGTTGGGGAGCCCTTGCAGAGCAGTGCCGAGGAGTTTAACTCATTTTTCTCTGATAAAGTCGCTTGGATCCGTGCGGACCTCGACTCCAATTGGATAGCAGTGTCGGCTGACAACGAGTCAGTCGAGATGACTGGGGCCCATCCTTGTCCACCGGTCTGGGAGGAGTTTGACTTGTTGACACCTGGTGAAGTAGACAAGGTCATTGGAGCTGTGAGTTTGGCCACCTGCTTACTGGATCCGTGTCCCTCTTGGTTTCGGCCAGCCGAGAGGTTGGTTTCGGCCAGCCGAGAGGTGACACGCAGCTGGGTCCAGGAGATTGTCAACGCTTCTTTGGGGAGGGGGTCCTTCCCGGCTCCAATACCATCAACCATGGTAGCCTTCTGCACTGGCTGGAGGGGTTAGGAGTGGGAGACACTGTTCTTCAGTGGTTCTCCTCCTACCTCTCAGATTGGTCGCAGTCGGTGTTAGTGGGGGGTCAGATGTCGACCCCTAGGTCTGTCCCTTGTGGGGTGCCTCAGGGGTCAGTCCTCTCTCCCCTGCTATTTAATATCTATATGAAACCGCTGGGTGAGATCATCCAAGGGCATGGGGTGACGTATCATCAGTATGCTTATGATACCCAGTTATACCTTTCCACCCCATGTCCAGTCAGCGAAGCAGTGCAAGTGATGTGCCGGTGCCTGGAGGATGTTGGGGTCTGGATGGGTGTCAACAAGCTCAAACTCAACCCTGACAAGATGGAGTGGCTGTGGGTTTTGCCTCCCAAGGATAATTCCATCTGTCCATCCATTACACTGGGGGGGGGAATTATTGCCCCCCTCGGAAAGGGTCGGCAACTTGGGCATCCTCCTTGATCCACAGCTAACATTGGAACATCATCTTTTGGCTCTGGCGTGGAGGGCATTTGCCCTGGTGCACCAGTTGCGGCCCTATTTGGACAGGGAGTCATTGCTCACAGTTGCTCATGCCCTCATCACCTCGAGGTTCAACTACTGCAACTATAATGCATAAATTGTGAAGTAACTTTATTATTGCTAATTTGCTAATTTGCATGTGATGCAGAGTAGTTAATATAACATACCTTTTATATAGTTAATATAACATACCTTTTGGTGTGATATTCACAGGTTCCACAAAAATAATATTTTTTTTATCCTGTTCCCCTTTTGAAGGTTTCTCCTAACAGAAAGAATAAAATTCAGTCTTTATTATATATAGCAATTGAAAATAGTAATGTCCTGTTATTACTTTAAAAATGGGACATTCCGTGTCAAGTGGACCAGTGGTCCCCTCCTTACCATCTCAGATTTTGATGAAATTTGGCACATAGTTTCTTTATGATATAAAACTATGCTGTGCAAAAGTTTAGTTCAAAAGACTAAAAATTGGGAGTTCTAGGAGACCTCAAGTAAAGGGTTGCAAAATGATGAGTTGGCAAAAATGACATTTTGGGCAAACTTCCAGAAGCTGTAAACACGGCAGTTTCAGTAGTATGGTGAAGATATTTGGAGAACCTGCACACCTTCTAAGGCTTTATAAACTGGCAAAACCCCATGTACCTAGTCCTCTTACCTTTTCCATGGTTCAGGCTCAAACTTTGCAAAAAAATCCTGAAAAATGAATTTACAGCAATCTTCAGGCTGTTGTAGTTTCAAAGCTACTTGGCCTTTCAGGTCGATTTTTGGCAGGTGTACTAAGTAGACAGCTGCAATGAGGACTTCCAATTTGCAGCACTTTCCTTCAAGTTGTTGAAAAAATATAAGAGTTCAAAGTTGGTACTTAAGAGTTTTGGCCAAATTATGGCTATCTTTGATGCCCTGTTTGATCCTGTGGGAAAGCTTCAATCCTCTTCCATTTAGCATCATTAGAAAGAGCAGATTCTCTTCTTTAGGAATATAGTGTTTTAATTTTGGTGTCTCTTCATATAAGGATTGAAAAAAATCTTCCCAACTGTTTGCGGGCAGTCTGTGATTTCTACACTGCACCCTTGATACAAGTGCAGTAAAAGTGATTCTTTTTTCAATAAGTAGCATTTTTTTAAAAAAATAAAGAACACAAGATGTTATAAGACTGTGTTCAAAAATATTAAAAAACAGGAATGTTTGTTAGGATATGGAAGGGTGAGGCCAGGTTTCAAATAAGGATCTGAAAAAGTGGGGGGGGGGGTGTTTGTCAATATTGTTGCATGATAGAGGATATGTATGTTTTTCTGTTGTGTCGTGCGGTATACCCAAATACGGGAGAGAGCATACTGCTTTCTTTTGCCTTTCAGCCCACTCCAAGGGCCATCCAGACACCCAAGCATATTTTCCAAACTTACAAAGAACTGATAAAGAAATAAAGGGGGTTCATCCTATTCAATGGAATTAGGGCTGGAGTGCAGAAGAGCAAGTGAAAGCACATACTTAGAGAATGGAAACAATTTCGGAATTATTGGTGTTAGAGCAGTTTTATACCACAATATTTAAATTACAATTTTATGTAATCTACATCATATGCTTGGGTGCTTATTAGTATGAAAGTGAATAAGGATGCATTTGCTATTGAACAATCTGTTGCCAATTTCTTCTTTGGGCTCAGCTCTGTGGCTGCTTGCATAGGTTTTGCTAGAGTGCAAAATATGGGCTTAACTGCTGTTTACATTGTTTACTAGAAGAATTATTTTTAATATTTTAATCTCTTTTCCTGTAGAATGCGTATTGATGGAGTTTGAATAATCTGCTCTCCCTGCTATCTTTTGTGAAACTAGAACAAAAAGCAAAGCATTTGTTTCAATCAGAACACAAAAAAAGTTTTTTCAAAACTGATTTCAAATTAATCCCCACAATAGTGACACAATGAAGCAGGAGCAATGACGGTGTACATGCCAGGCAGGTCTTTGTGAGAGGAAATTTTCTCTCAAGTACCACTGCACCTAAGTTATTTAAATTTTGAATTTGTAATGTTAATTATCAATTCTAGTCTGGTATCGAATTGATATCTACAGTGTACTTCTTTTAGCAGCACAAGAACTCAATCTAATTGAGTATTACTATTACTATGCTAAAAACCTTACAAGATGTCAATTTCACACTTCTGTTCTGTTGCTGCTAGAAGAATTTATTTAGTTGTGCTGCACAGAAAAGTAAAAGAAACAGCTCAGTGGAAACTCATAAAATTTAATCTGGAAGCTAGAATCTGCCAAGTTTAAGCAGGGTAGTGTTAGGACAAGTAACTAACAGGTTCTCTTCAGGAACATGTTTATGAATAAAGCTCCAAGAGGTAATTTTAGCTCAAGAATAGGTGCATATGATTAAAAACAATTATTTGGTTCTAATAGTTTGTATAATTTCTGAGCAGGTAACACTTCATCAGAGTCTTTCCTAATTTGAATACACTTTAGGTGTACAGACTTCCACTATCACACTTCTCGCAAATTCCACATTGCTGAGGAGCCTAAGAATAACTGTATTTTTCAGAGTATGACATATTGGAGTATTACTGCTGTTGTTAGCCGCCCCTAGTCTGCAGAGAGGGGCGGCATACAAATCCAAATAATAAATAAATAAATGAATGAATAAATAAGTATGTATGTATGTATGTATGTATGTATGTATGTATGACAGGAAACATAAGAAAGTAGTATGCCTTCATGGTTTAATATACAGAAAATCATAGAAATAAAGGTGAAAGCTCTATTACTCTATCTATAAATTTAATTACTACACAGAAGCAAAAGCCCCTTTCGATACCATTTTTGTTCCAAACCGAGAGCTTTTAGTTTTCCTTTACATATACATCATTGAGCGTTCCATAATCCACAACAGAATACAAATTTAATGGTACAGGATTAATATTCTTTCATTTCATTTTAATGATAAGTAGTATTAAATGTGTTTTTAGTTTCAGAAATGTTGAAATTTCTTTCGGCCACATAATACAAAGAAATACCAATATTTAAAGGAACTTTGCATACATACCTTGCTTTTACTTTCAATTTCTTTGATGGCTTTTGCATCTATAGGTTGCCGTCCTATAATAAAATGTATTTGTAATTATTATAATTTGTTAGTTGGTTTGCACAAACCTTTCCAAGATATGTTTGACTTAAAATGACACTGGATATAGAGAAACATTGTTCCACAGTGAAGGCGCATTTTGCATATTATCAAATAAAACATTCCCAGCATGGCAAGTGAACCTAGTATATAAAGAATAAAGTTATTTATCGAAAGCTCAATGGTATTCATCTGTTAATTTTCTACTCAAATTTGTTAGTTTTACAAAGCATTAAAAATATAGAGGTGGATTAATATTTTGCATATGTCTAAAATCTAGTACCATTTATTTTTGCCTAATTCTACTTCTGAATCCCGTGGAGAGTCTGTGTACTTCTCTTCATCTTTGTCATCACTCAAAGTTGATTTAACTATAAACTAAAATAGTAAATTGTGCCAATTCAAATTTGAAAAGTATTATTATTATTTTATTATTATTTATTAGATTTGTATGCCGCGGCAAGATGCGCGTATCAGGCTTACTTGATTGCATCAGCGGAATCCTGCCCGGCCGTTCTATTTAGGGTGACCCACTCCCTTCTGAATCAGGGGGGAGTTGGGGAGCCCTTGCAGAGCAGTGCCGAGGAGTTTAACTCATTTTTCTCTGATAAAGTCGCTTGGATCCGTGCGGACCTCGACTCCAATTGGATAGCAGTGTCGGCTGACAACGAGTCAGTCGAGATGACTGGGGCCCATCCTTGTCCACCGGTCTGGGAGGAGTTTGACTTGTTGACACCTGGTGAAGTAGACAAGGTCATTGGAGCTGTGAGTTTGGCCACCTGCTTACTGGATCCGTGTCCCTCTTGGTTTCGGCCAGCCGAGAGGTTGGTTTCGGCCAGCCGAGAGGTGACACGCAGCTGGGTCCAGGAGATTGTCAACGCTTCTTTGGGGAGGGGGTCCTTCCCGGCTCCAATACCATCGACCATGGTAGCCTTCTGCACTGGCTGGAGGGGTTAGGAGTGGGAGACGCTGTTCTTCAGTGGTTCTCCTCCTACCTCTCAGATTGGTCGCAGTCGGTGTTAGTGGGGGGTCAGATGTCGACCCCTAGGTCTGTCCCTTGTGGGGTGCCTCAGGGGTCAGTCCTCTCCCCCCTGCTATTTAATATCTATATGAAACCGCTGGGTGAGATCATCCAAGGGCATGGGGTGACGTATCATCAGTATGCTTATGATACCCAGTTATACCTTTCCACCCCATGTCCAGTCAGCGAAGCAGTGCAAGTGATGTGCCGGTGCCTGGAGGATGTTGGGGTCTGGATGGGTGTCAACAAGCTCAAACTCAACCCTGACAAGATGGAGTGGCTGTGGGTTTTGCCTCCCAAGGATAATTCCATCTGTCCATCCATTACACTGGGGGGGGGAATTATTGCCCCCCTCGGAAAGGGTCGGCAACTTGGGCATCCTCCTTGATCCACAGCTAACATTGGAACATCATCTTTTGGCTCTGGCGAGGAGGGCATTTGCCCTGGTGCACCAGTTGCGGCCCTATTTGGACAGGGAGTCATTGCTCACAGTTGCTCATGCCCTCATCACCTCGAGGTTCAACTACTGCAACTATAATGCATAAATTGTGAAGTAACTTTATTATTGCTAATTTGCTAATTTGCATGTGATGCAGAGTAGTTAATATAACATACCTTTTATATAGTTAATATAACATACCTTTTGGTGTGATATTCACAGGTTCCACAAAAATAATATTTTTTTTATCCTGTTCCCCTTTTGAAGGTTTCTCCTAACAGAAAGAATAAAATTCAGTCTTTATTATATATAGCAATTGAAAATAGTAATGTCCTGTTATTACTTTAAAAATGGGACATTCCGTGTCAAGTGGACCAGTGGTCCCCTCCTTACCATCTCAGATTTTGATGAAATTTGGCACATAGTTTCTTTATGATATAAAACTATGCTGTGCAAAAGTTTAGTTCAAAAGACTAAAAATTGGGAGTTCTAGGAGACCTCAAGTAAAGGGTTGCAAAATGATGAGTTGGCAAAAATGACATTTTGGGCAAACTTCCAGAAGCTGTAAACACGGCAGTTTCAGTAGTATGGTGAAGATATTTGGAGAACCTGCACACCTTCTAAGGCTTTATAAACTGGCAAAACCCCATGTACCTAGTCCTCTTACCTTTTCCATGGTTCAGGCTCAAACTTTGCAAAAAAATCCTGAAAAATGAATTTACAGCAATCTTCAGGCTGTTGTAGTTTCAAAGCTACTTGGCCTTTCAGGTCGATTTTTGGCAGGTGTACTAAGTAGACAGCTGCAATGAGGACTTCCAATTTGCAGCACTTTCCTTCAAGTTGTTGAAAAAATATAAGAGTTCAAAGTTGGTACTTAAGAGTTTTGGCCAAATTATGGCTATCTTTGATGCCCTGTTTGATCCTGTGGGAAAGCTTCAATCCTCTTCCATTTAGCATCATTAGAAAGAGCAGATTCTCTTCTTTAGGAATATAGTGTTTTAATTTTGGTGTCTCTTCATATAAGGATTGAAAAAAATCTTCCCAACTGTTTGCGGGCAGTCTGTGATTTCTACACTGCACCCTTGATACAAGTGCAGTAAAAGTGATTCTTTTTTCAATAACTAGCATTTTTTAAAAAAAATAAAGAACACAAGATGTTATAAGACTGTGTTCAAAAATATTAAAAAACAGGAATGTTTGTTAGGATATGGAAGGGTGAGGCCAGGTTTCAAATAAGGATCTGAAAAAGTGGGGGGGGGGTGTTTGTCAATATTGTTGCATGATAGAGGATATGTATGTTTTTCTGTTGTGTCGTGCGGTATACCCAAATACGGGAGAGAGCATACTGCTTTATTTTGCCTTTCAGCCCACTCCAGGGGCCATCCAGACACCCAAGCATGTTTTCCAAACTTACAAAGAACTGATAAAGAAATAAAGGGGGTTCATCCTATTCAATGGAATTAGGGCTGGAGTGCAGAAGAGCAAGTGAAAGCACATACTTAGAGAATGGAAACAATTTCGGAATTATTGGTGTTAGAGCAGTTTTATACCACAATATTTAAATTACAATTTTATGTAATCTACATCATATGCTTGGGTGCTTATTAGTATGAAAGTGAATAAGGATGCATTTGCTATTGAACAATCTGTTGCCAATTTCTTCTTTGGACTCAGCTCTGTGGCTGCTTGCATAGGTTTTGCTAGAGTGCAAAATATGGGCTTAACTGCTGTTTACATTGTTTACTAGAGGAATTATTTTTAATATTTTAATCTCTTTTCCTGTAGAATGCGTATTGATGGAGTTTGAATAATCTGCTCTCCCTGCTATCTTTTGTGAAACTAGAACAAAAAGCAAAGCATTTGTTTCAATCAGAACACAAAAAAAGTTTTTTCAAAACTGATTTCAAATTAATCCCCACAATAGTGACACAATGAAGCAGGAGCAATGACGGTGTACATGCCAGGCAGGTCTTTGTGAGAGGAAATTTTCTCTCAAGTACCACTGCACCTAAGTTATTTAAATTTTGAATTTGTAATGTTAATTATCAATTCTAGTCTGGTATCGAATTGATATCTACAGTGTACTTCTTTTAGCAGCACAAGAACTCAATCTAATTGAGTATTACTATTACTATGCTAAAAACCTTACAAGATGTCAATTTCACACTTCTGTTCTGTTGCTGCTAGAAGAATTTATTTAGTTGTGCTGCACAGAAAAGTAAAAGAAACAGCTCCAGTGGAAACTCATAAAATTTAATCTGGAAGCTAGAATCTGCCAAGTTTAAGCAGGGTAGTGTTAGGACAAGTAACTAACAGGTTCTCTTCAGGAACATGTTTATGAATAAAGCTCCAAGAGGTAATTTTAGCTCAAGAATAGGTGCATATGATTAAAAACAATTATTTGGTTCTAATAGTTTCTATAATTTCTGAGAAGGTAACACTTCATCAGAGTCTTTCCTAATTTGAATACACTTTAGGTGTACAGACTTCCACTATCACACTTCTTGCAAATTCCACATTGCTGAGGAGCCTAAGAATAACTGTATTTTTCAGAGTATGACATATTGGAGTATTACTGCTGTTGTTAGCCGCCCCGAGTCTGCGGAGAGGGGCGGCATACAAATCCAAATAATAAATAAATAAATAAATAAATAAATAAATAAATAAATAAATAAATAAATAAGTATGTATGTATGTATGTATGTATGTATGTATGTATGTATGACAGGAAACATAAGAAAGTAGTATGCCTTCATGGTTTAATATACAGAAAATCATAAAATAAAGGTGAAAGCTCTATTACTCTATCTATAAATTTAATTACTACACAGAAGCAAAAGCCCCTTTCGATGCCATTTTTGTTCCAAACCGAGAGCTTTTAGTTTTCCTTTACATATACATCATTGAGCGTTCCATAATCCACAACAGAATACAAATTTAATGGTACAGGATTAATATTCTTTCATTTCATTTTAATGATAAGTAGTATTAAATGTGTTTTTAGTTTCAGAAATGTTGAAATTTCTTTCGGCCACATAATACAAAGAAATACCAATATTTAAAGGAACTTTGCATACATACCTTGCTTTTACTTTCAATTTCTTTGATGGCTTTTGCATCTATATATTGCCGTCCTATAATAAAATGTATTTGTAATTATTATAATTTGTTAGTTGGTTTGCACAAACCTTTCCAAGATATGTTTGACTTAAAATGACACTGGATATAGAGAAACATTGTTCCACAGTGAAGGCGCATTTTGCATATTATCAAATAAAAAATTCCCAGCATGGCAAGTGAACCTAGTATATAAAGAATAAAGTTATTTATCGAAAGCTCAATGGTATTCACCTGTTAATTTTCTACTCAAATTTGTTAGTTTTACAAAGCATTAAAAATATAGAGGTGGATTAATATTTTGCATATGTCTAAAATCTAGTACCATTTATTTTTGCCTAATTCTACTTCTGAATCCCGTGGAGAGTCTGTGTACTTCTCTTCATCTTTGTCATCACTCAAAGTTGATTTAACTATAAACTAAAATAGTAAATTGTGCCAATTCAAATTTGAAAAGTATTATTATTATTTTATTATTATTTATTAGATTTGTATGCCGCGGCAAGATGCGCGTATCAGGCTTACTTGATTGCATCAGCGGAATCCTGCCCGGCCGTTCTATTTAGGGTGACCCACTCCCTTCTGAATCAGGGGGGAGTTGGGGAGCCGTTTCAGAGCAGTGCCGAGGAGTTTAACTCATTTTTCTCTGATAAAGTCGCTTGGATCCGTGCGGACCTCGACTCCAATTGGATAGCAGTGTCGGCTGACAACGAGTCAGTCGAGATGACTGGGGCCCATCCTTGTCCACCGGTCTGGGAGGAGTTTGACTTGTTGACACCTGGTGAAGTAGACAAGGTCATTGGAGCTGTGAGTTTGGCCACCTGCTTACTGGATCCGTGTCCCTCTTGGTTTCGGCCAGCCGAGAGGTTGGTTTCGGCCAGCCGAGAGGTGACACGCAGCTGGGTCCAGGAGATTGTCAACGCTTCTTTGGGGAGGGGGTCCTTCCCGGCTCCAATACCATCGACCATGGTAGCCTTCTGCACTGGCTGGAGGGATTAGGAGTGGGAGACACTGTTCTTCAGTGGTTCTCCTCCTACCTCTCAGATTGGTCGCAGTCGGTGTTAGTGGGGGGTCAGATGTCGACCCCTAGGTCTGTCCCTTGTGGGGTGCCTCAGGGGTCAGTCCTCTCCCCCCTGCTATTTAATATCTATATGAAACCGCTGGGTGAGATCATCCAAGGGCATGGGGTGACGTATCATCAGTATGCGATACCCAGTTATACCTTTCCACCCCATGTCCAGTCAGCGAAGCAGTGCAAGTGATGTGCCGGTGCCTGGAGGATGTTGGGGTCTGGATGGGTGTCAACAAGCTCAAACTCAACCCTGACAAGATGGAGTGGCTGTGGGTTTTGCCTCCCAAGGATAATTCCATCTGTCCATCCATTACACTGGGGGGGGGAATTATTGCCCCCCTCGGAAAGGGTCGGCAACTTGGGCATCCTCCTTGATCCACAGCTAACATTGGAACATCATCTTTTGGCTCTGGCGAGGAGGGCATTTGCCCTGGTGCACCAGTTGCGGCCCTATTTGGACAGGGAGTCATTGCTCACAGTTGCTCATGCCCTCATCACCTCGAGGTTCAACTACTGCAACTATAATGCATAAATTGTGAAGTAACTTTATTATTGCTAATTTGCTAACTTGCATGTGATGCAGAGTAGTTAATATAACATACCTTTTATATAGTTAATATAACATACCTTTTGGTGTGATATTCACAGGTTCCACAAAAATAATATTTTTTTTATCCTGTTCCCCTTTTGAAGGTTTCTCCTAACAGAAAGAATAAAATTCAGTCTTTATTATATATAGCAATTGAAAATAGTAATGTCCTGTTATTACTTTAAAAATGGGACATTCCGTGTCAAGTGGACCAGTGGTCCCCTCCTTACCATCTCAGATTTTGATGAAATTTGGCACATAGTTTCTTTATGATATAAAACTATGCTGTGCAAAAGTTTAGTTCAAAAGACTAAAAATTGGGAATTCTAGGAGACCTCAAGTAAAGGGTTGCAAAATGATGAGTTGGCAAAAATGACATTTTGGGCAAACTTCCAGAAGCTGTAAACACGGCAGTTTCAGTAGTATGGTGAAGATATTTGGAGAACCTGCACACCTTCTAAGGCTTTATAAACTGGCAAAACCCCATGTACCTAGTCCTCTTACCTTTTCCATGGTTCAGGCTCAAACTTTGCAAAAAAAATCCTGAAAAATGAATTTACAGCAATCTTCAGGCTGTTGTAGTTTCAAAGCTACTTGGCCTTTCAGGTCGATTTTTGGCAGGTGTACTAAGTAGACAGCTGCAATGAGGACTTCCAATTTGCAGCACTTTCCTTCAAGTTGTTGAAAAAATATAAGAGTTCAAAGTTGGTACTTAAGAGTTTTGGCCAAATTATGGCTATCTTTGATGCCCTGTTTGATCCTGTGGGAAAGCTTCAATCCTCTTCCATTTAGCATCATTAGAAAGAGCAGATTCTCTTCTTTAGGAATATAGTGTTTTAATTTTGGTGTCTCTTCATATAAGGATTGAAAAAAATCTTCCCAACTGTTTGCGGGCAGTCTGTGATTTCTACACTGCACCCTTGATACAAGTGCAGTAAAAGTGATTCTTTTTTCAATAAGTAGCATTTTTTTAAAAAAATAAAGAACACAAGATGTTATAAGACTGTGTTCAAAAATATTAAAAAACAGGAATGTTTGTTAGGATATGGAAGGGTGAGGCCAGGTTTCAAATAAGGATCTGAAAAAGTGGGGGGGTGTTTGTCAATATTGTTGCATGATAGAGGATATGTATGTTTTTCTGTTGTGTTGTGCGGTATACCCAAATACGGGAGAGAGCATACTGCTTTATTTTGCCTTTCAGCTCACTCCAAGGGCCATCCAGACACCCAAGCATGTTTTCCAAACTTACAAAGAACTGATAAAGAAATAAAGGGGGTTCATCCTATTCAATGGAATTAGGGCTGGAGTGCAGAAGAGCAAGTGAAAGCACATACTTAGAGAATGGAAACAATTTCGGAATTATTGGTGTTAGAGCAGTTTTATACCACAATATTTAAATTACAATTTTATGTAATCTACATCATATGCTTGGGTGCTTATTAGTATGAAAGTGAATAAGGATGCATTTGCTATTGAACAATCTGTTGCCAATTTCTTCTTTGGACTCAGCTCTGTGGCTGCTTGCATAGGTTTTGCTAGAGTGCAAAATATGGGCTTAACTGCTGTTTACATTGTTTACTAGAGGAATTATTTTTAATATTTTAATCTCTTTTCCTGTAGAATGCGTATTGATGGAGTTTGAATAATCTGCTCTCCCTGCTATCTTTTGTGAAACTAGAACAAAAAGCAAAGCATTTGTTTCAATCAGAACACAAAAAAAGTTTTTTCAAAACTGATTTCAAATTAATCCCCACAATAGTGACACAATGAAGCAGGAGCAATGACGGTGTACATGCCAGGCAGGTCTTTGTGAGAGGAAATTTTCTCTCAAGTACCACTGCACCTAAGTTATTTAAATTTTGAATTTGTAATGTTAATTATCAATTCTAGTCTGGTATCGAATTGATATCTACAGTGTACTTCTTTTAGCAGCACAAGAACTCAATCTAATTGAGTATTACTATTACTATGCTAAAAACCTTACAAGATGACAATTTCACACTTCTGTTCTGTTGCTGCTAGAAGAATTTATTTAGTTGTGCTGCACAGAAAAGTAAAAGAAACAGCTCCAGTGGAAACTCATAAAATTTAATCTGGAAGCTAGAATCTGCCAAGTTTAAGCAGGGTAGTGTTAGGACAAGTAACTAACAGGTTCTCTTCAGGAACATGTTTATGAATAAAGCTCCAAGAGGTAATTTTAGCTCAAGAATAGGTGCATATGATTAAAAACAATTATTTGGTTCTAATAGTTTCTATAATTTCTGAGAAGGTAACACTTCATCAGAGTCTTTCCTAATTTGAATACACTTTAGGTGTACAGACTTCCACTATCACACTTCTCGCAAATTCCACATTGCTGAGGAGCCTAAGAATAACTGTATTTTTCAGAGTATGACATACTGGAGTATAAGACGCACCTTAGTTTTGGGGGAGAAAAATAGGGAAAAGAATTTCCTTACCAGGTATTCATCTGGCTAGCATCCTTAGTCTGATCACCTTCAGCACATTATTTTATCTCGTGGTTAAGAGCTTAAAAAAACTTTTATTCTGACAGAATAACAATGAAAGAGCTTGCAAGCCAGTAAGACCTGGGAATATCATTAGCACCCGGAAAGAAATAGTCGGAACAAATAGAGCAATAGAGAAAACCTTGCAAAGACTTAGGGCTTGGAAAACATTCTTCTTTGCAGACAGTTACCAATGAAGGAGCTTGCAAGCTGGTAAGAGCTGGGGAAATCATTAGCACCTGGTTAGGGATGGAAAGAAACATTTGGAGCAAGTAAAATGAGGAAAAAAACCCTTCAAAGACAGGGATTGGAAAACATTCTTGGCAGAGTTAACAATGAAAGAGCTTGCAAGCGGGTAAGAGCTGGGAATATCATTAGCACCTGGGTTAAGGATGGAAAGAAACATTTGGGGCAAGTTAGATCAATATGGAAAAAACCTGCAAAGATTAAGGGTTTGGAAAACATTCTTCTAATAGAATAACAATGAAAGACTTACGAATATTAATAGCACCTGGTTAGGGATGGAAAGTAACATCTGGGGCAAGTAAAGCAATGAAATCCCTCACCCCCCTAAAGATACGGTTTGGAAAACATTCTTGGCAGAGAGTAACTATAAAAGAGCTTGCAAGCAGGTAACAGCTGGGAACATCGTTAGAGCAATGAAAAAGCCCTGCAAAGACTTACGGCTTGGAAAACATTTTTCACAGAGAGAAACTATGAAAGAGATTACAAGGTAAGAGCTAGTTAGGGCTGGGGGGGAAAGCTACATTCAGAGTATATACACCGAAAAATACACTGAGTCCATGAATTTGGAATACAAAGAATGACGAAGGCCACCTATCATGCCAAGAAGCAATCTTTAATATTACAATTGGGTGTGGACAGACAAGGACATGAGTATCATCTTATACTTATTTATATAATAAATGTTGTTATTTTGTTTTTATATAATGAATCATAGATTGGGAAAAACATATTAGAAAATAAAACCCTGTGCTTTGGTCATAAGATGTCAGGAAACATATAAGAAAGTAATATGTCTTGATGGTTTAATATACAGGGAATCATATAAATAAAGGTGAAAGCTCTATTACTCTATCTATAAATTTAATTACTACACAGAAGCAAAAGCCCCTTTCGATACCATTTTTGTCCCAAAACCAGAGCTTTTAGTTTTCCTTTACACATACATCATTGAACGTTCCATAATCCACAACAGAATAAGGTACAGCATTAGTCTTCTTTCATTTCATTTTTATGATAACTAGTATTAAATGTGTCGTTAGTTTCAGAAACGTTGAAATTTATTTTGGCCACATAATACAAAGAAACACCAATATTTAAGGGAATTTTGCATACATACCTTGCTTCTGCAATATATTTCTGTCCTATAATAAAATGTTGAACAAATATTTGTAATTATTATAATTTGTTAGTTGATTTGCACAATCCTTTCTAATATATGTTTGACTTAAAATGACACTGTATATAGATAAACATTGTTTCACAGTAAAGGTGCATTTTGCATATTATCTAATTAAAAATTCCCAGCGTGATAAGTGAACTTAGTATATAAAGAATAAAGTTCTTCATTTACAGCGCAATGGTGTTTATCTGTTAATTTTCTATTCAAATTTGTTCGTTTTACAAAGCATTAAAAATATAGAGGTGCATTAACTATTGGCATACGTCTAAAATCTAGTACAATTTATTTTTGCCTAATTCTGCAGTTCCATGCTGTCCTCATATACCTTGAGTAGACAGTATATATTCCTAAGATATGAGTAGCTTTTTATATATGTACTTTCAGAAAATATTCAGACCTCCTTCACTTTTATCAATTTTGTTCAATTCTGGAGACCTCACCTACAAAAAGATATTAATAAAATTGAATAGGTCCAAAGACGGGCTACAAAAATGGTGGAAGGTCTTAAGCATAAAACTTATCAGCTAAGATTTAAAGAACTCAATTTGTATAGTCTTGAGGACAGAAGGGAAAAGGGGACATAATCAAAACTTTTAAATATGTTAAAGGGTTAAATAAATTTCAGGAGGGAAGTGTTTTTAATAGGAAAGTGAACACAAGGGCAAGGGGGCACAATCTGAAGTTAGTTGGGGAAAGATCAGAAGCAACGTGAGAAAATATTATTTTACTGAAAGAGTAGTAGATGCTTGGAACAAACTTCCAGCAGACGTGGTTGGTAAATGCACAGTAACTGAATTTAAACATGCCTGGGATAAACATACTGTATATCCATCCTAAGATAAAATACAGAAAATAGTATAAGGGCAGGCTAGATGGACCATCAGGTCTTTTTCTGCCATCAGTCTTCTATGTTTCTATATATGAAAAAAGATACTTGAATAGTAGAGTTAATAGGAAGGATGTCATTGTGTTAGACAAATACTATAAAAAGGGCATTTGAAGTATTAAGCATAATACTGTATGGTTCTAGTTATAGGTAATCTTCGACTAACCACCACAACTGAGCACAAAATTTATTTTGCTTAATGAGACATTTGTTAAGTACATTTTGCTCCATTATATGACCTTTCTTGCCACAGTTAAGGGGATAACTGCAGTTTTAGTTAGCAACACAGTTGTTCAGTGAATGTGTTTTCCCCCACTGACTTTAGTTGTCAGGTCTCAAAAGGTGATCTAAGGATTTCAGGACACTGCAATCAACATAAATAAGAGTCAGTTGCCAAGCGTCTGAATTCTGATCACGTGACCACGGGGATGCTGCAATGGTTCTAAGTGTGAAAAATGGTCATGTCAGTTTTTCACTGACGTAACTTTGAATGGCCACTAAATGAACTGTTGTTAGTCAGTGTGTCCTAGTTACAATGTGCCTGGTATAAGTGGGAAAAGAAACTAAATTATTTCCAAAAACCTATTCCCATTTATGGATTATAAGCAAATTGAACATTTTACACATTATAAGCTTCCAAACATGGGATGGTATTTATTCTTTAAGGCAGGGATAGGCAAAGTTGGCTCTTCTATGACTTGTGGACTTCAACTCCCAGAATTCCTGAGTCAATCACGCTACTTCAGGAATTCTGGGAGTTGAAGTCCACGTGTCATAGAAGAGCCAACTTTACCTACCCCTGTTTAAAGGGTTCTTTTAAAGCCACAATCCAGTTTAGCGCCTCATGCCATCAAGAGATCATAAAGTCCCCTTCCCACAAAGTGAAGAAGCGTTGAGTGAAACCTCAGGAGCAGATGTTTCTGCTACCCAGCGCCCTATGACATCCACAGAGTCTGCCACGTGGACATGTTTTGGACCGGTGATGGGCCTCACTGGGGGAAATCCCATCCTCAGAAACCTGTTGAAGGGAGAGTGGGTGGCCCAAGGAACCAAAGAGAGATGAAGAGGAGAGCTGGTGTTTGCATGAAGACCAGGCAGGAATCAAGGCCAGGCCTGCTCCTTCTCACCTGGCAGCTCTCTCCGTGGTGTTCCGTCGCAGCCCCAGGAATTTCCTCAGTGTCTTCATCGTTCTGACGATGGATACAAACAAGTAAAAAATTAACACCATGTAAACAAAATCAGTATATCAAGATATAAGTAAATCCCCAAAACACCTAGAATAAAAAATTGTCCCATTTTACAAATAAACTTTGTATTTGTTTTTAAATGAAAGTCTTTCTCTGTAATTCCTTCAAACAAAGTTCTCCAATATTTTAAGTATTCTCTTGTAATCCAGTAAAAGGTCATTATTCCAATTGTTCACTGGAATTGTCATTTTTATTTCCTTAAGTTATAAAATTTGTAGAATTTTCTTTTTTAATCTCATGGAGAATTCTTATTCAGAGTTCTCCGCCTCACTGTCCTCCTCTCTATAAGGTCTGTCCTCTTCTAAAGACTCTGGCCTTGAATGAGGAGATGGAACTGACCACAGGTCTCTAGACCTTTTATTAGTGGCTACTTGAGACCCATATTGTGGTGGAATATATTGCTGTGGGGCATACTGCTGTGTGGAATATTGCTGTGTCCCCTCCATTATGCCTTGCGAATATGCACTAGTTATTAAATCTTGAAGTGCTGGAGGCATACTTTGCCATGTATCTTGGGCTCCACGCAAACCAGCAGCTGCAGGGGTAAATGTAGCTGCTGGTGAATGTCCATATTGTGGTAGTTGTCCCATCTGTATATTAGAAGAGTAATTGGGCCATGTTTGTGCCTGTTTTAGAATATCCTGTGGCTCTGACCTTGTCACAGGTGTTGATCTAACAGCTCTCTCTGGGGACCAATCTTTCTCATTAGCTGAGCCTGCTACCCCTTCACTGTTCATGGGGGAGGCTGGTGAAAGAAATGATCCTGCAATTGAGGCTGGAGGCAAAAGCTGTTTCTGTGCCTCTAATTGTTTTTCTAAGGCTCTAATCTTTTTTTCTGCCTCCTTCAATGAAGCCATTTGTGATGGCTTTGCCTTTCCTTTGTCTGAATGAATTTTCCCCTTGGGGATATCAGGCTTAGAGGATGATGATCCCTCTGTTATAGGCATTATAGGTTCTGCCATGTTGTTTTATCTTAAAACTTGTTTTATCTTAAAACTCACGCTTGGAGAATAGTTGAATAACTCTCTGTCTAACAGCCGATCTTTTTCCTCAGAAACGGCTAACTGACATGCAGGCAATCACGCGCGTGCTTGTTGCCTATGCAGATCGAGTATTCGAGTCACCAAAATGGCACCCGACGCGGTTACCATGGTAACCGGGTGAATGCCGAGAGCATGCCCTTTTGCCTTCAAAATGGCGTCCCGTCGCCTAGGCAACCTTCGAGTGGCTATGTCTCCGATCTGCTATCTCCAGCTGTCTTTGTCCTTTTCTTTCCCAATGATTTCCACTTTAAATCGCTCTTGAAACGACTGTTTGATCGAAATCTTGATGACGGTGTGTACAACGGAGGAGCGCACCCCTCCGATGCCAACCGTGATGGTCATAACCGAGCGTGACCACGGAGGTACACAACCCGGTGGCTTTCTCCCGCCCTCAACTTATTTTGGGGAATTGAGATATTCCCTTTCCCTTAGGCCTATACAATTTATGCATGGTATGTTTGTGTGTATGTTTGGTTTTTTTAAATAAGGGTCTTTTAATTATTTTAAATATTAGATTTGATATATGTTGTTTCATTATTGTTGTTAGCCGCCCCGAGTGTACGGAGAGGGGCGGCATACAAATCTAATAAATAAACAAACAAACAAACAAACAAACAAATATCTGGTTTCTCTCTTAGTTCTTAGTCCATAAGCATCTCCAGCTTTTTCCTTATTTGTTATTGAACTATGGCTCTTTATTCACGATGAGAAAACATCTTTATTTTATGAAATATATATATTTGAATGTTGTATTCCAGTTGCTAAACCAAACTATACGAATTTGGACACCTATCCTTCACTTGTCTACCTAGCATTTTACCCCGATAGGTACCTAGTTACCTAGGTAACTTTTTCTATAACATTCATCATAGCAGATCATGTACTATCTTTCTTCCAGGATAGGCACATCTTAAAAAGAATTTCTATTCTCCCCTTCCTTTTTAGCTGAATATTCTGCTAGGGTACCCAAATCAATTTGTTCTTTTATTTTATTATCTGTGAAACTTGCAGTCGGTGATTGGGACTGAAGATATGAAAGTTTGTGGATAGCTGATTAACCAACAGTGGTAAAGTAACAAGTGGTTAAGAAATCTGCTACAAGATAGCAAAGCCACCAATGCCTTGGGGAAAATATCTGCAAGAAAACAATTAAAAGGAGCACCAAGATCCCTACGGTTCATCCTTGAGCTATTTTTTTCTATTGAAACTTGGTGGAATTAGTTTCTAAATTTCATTGCTGATATTGAGAAAAGTTGATACACTTCTCCCTGTCTGCAATATACACTTTCCAGATGAGCATATATTTTGGAGTATGCAGTCTTTATTTCGGGGGTAGTGTGCAAAAATATCGAAAGCCTGTTCAAGAATTTACTGACTATTGCCGAGCAACAAAAGAAGACCTCAAGGAGCTCAATGTTTAGAATGTGGACCACTGAAGCCAGATCCCTGTGTAAGCTTTGCAGGATTCAAGGCACCCACACCTCTCCCACTTAACATTCCATTATATTTGTCACTTTTATTTTGTGACTGCAACCTGCCTCTCCAGGGCAGCCCAAAGCATTCACAATTCATTCGCAACATCTCACATGTCTATTGGCCAAAATTCTAGGTCTGTGATGGCAAACCGTTTTTCCCAGGGGTGCCAAAAGTGTGTGCTTGCAAACTATTGCACAGGTGCGAGTGCCCACACCCTTAATCCAATACCTGGGGAGGGTAAAAATGGCCTCCCCCTCCCTCCCTGGAGACCCTTTGGAGGCTACAAATGGCCTGTTTCCCAACTTCTGGTGGGCTCAGTAGGCCCATTTCCCAACTTTTGGTGGGTCCGGTAGACCTGTTTTTCACCCTCCCCAGGCTCTAGAACAGTTTTTCCCAACCTTTTTTTGCCCATGCCCCACCTAAGCATCTCTAAAATCCTGATGCCCCCCCATCCCATGACATATAATTCTTACTATTCAAAAAGTGAACACCTACTCATGTGGAAAGAAGCCTAAAAAGGCCATTAACTTGGTTTAAACAAGGTTTCAATTGCTCCTGTTAAAAATCAAATTGCTAGACTCTAATAGCCTCAAGCCTGATGGCGTAAATGAGTCTTTAGACTCTTACAGAAGGCGAGAAGGGTGGGGGCAGTATGAATCTCTGGGGAGACCTGATTCCAGTGGGCCGGGCCCCCCACAGAGAAGGCTCTTCCTCTAGGTCCCTTTGTGTATGTTGCCTTTCAAACGTTCCTGATGTATTTGCTTTGGGCCCTGTTCCACTGCCCACCACAGAATCCAGCTGTTTACCCAAAGGTGGAGGGGAGCAAGAGGGGAGACTTTCAATAACCTTCACACAAAAATTCGCAAATTTATATGGACAAAAAAAAAAGGCCAGAATAAAACTCAAAAACCTACAAGACCATAGAGCCTCAGCTCTAAGCTGGCTCTCTACACTCTTCTTACTACTCTTTTTTGTTCTATTTTCTATCCTTCCTCCTCTCGTATCTCTTCCCCTTCTTCCCCAATCCCCCTCCCCTTCTTCTTTTCTCCTTCCCCACTTACGTGTACTATAAGTAAATTATAATTGCTAGAATGTACATTATATATATTCCCTTTACTTTTCTGTTCCCTGTTTTTAATGTATATATTCAATAAACATATTATATTTTTAAAAAGAATCCAGCTGTTTACCCAATGGTGGTGGGGAGCAAGAGGGGAGACTGAGTTTACCAACTGGGGTGATTCAGATCTTTCTATAAAGAGCCTTTTGTCAAGGTTGCACAGCCCTAGACTGACATCGGGAAGAGAAGAAACTTTTCCCGTTTATGGATCAAGATGGATTTAAAAAGCTGTCCAAAACAGTACTGTTAATGTACACAGGATAAGTATGTTGTTTGAAGGGGCATCTTGGTGCTCTACTCCAATGAGGAATGTGTCAGATCACCTAGAACCGTGATGCTGAACCTATGGCATGCGTGCCACAGGTGGAGCCAGACGGAGAGCACGCAAAGCGTTGCCCTATGTCAGCATCAGTGCGTGAACTGGCCAGCTGATTTTTGGCAATTGGGAATATTTATTTATTTGTTTGTTTATTTATTCAATTTTTATGCCGCCCTTCTCCTTAGACTCAGGGCGGCTCACAACATGTTAGCAATAGCACTTTTTAACAGAGCCAGCATATTGCCCCCACAATCCGGGTCCTCATTTTACCCACCTTGGAAGGGTGGAAGGCTGAGTCAACCTTGAGTGGGTGATGAGATATGAACCGCTGACCTACAGATCTACAGTCAGCTTCAATGGCCTGCAGTACAGCACTCTACCTGCTGCACCACCCTGGCTCTCTCTCTCCATGCCGCAGGAGCACATTTTAAAACACTGCCACAGCAGCCAAGAGGAGCATCCCAGTCCCGCGGGGGGGTGCACGTAGCAACCTCTCACTTACTCTCTCTCTCCTGGCAAAAGAGTGCCCGCTGCAGAAGGACCAGCTCCTGCCCACTTTGCCTCTGTCTCCTTCGCTCGGCTCCCCCCCCCCCCCCGGCGCTTTAAAATGGGGGCAGTAAGCAGCTTTTTCTGTGGCTTCCCAGCTCAGCTCCGGGATCTTTGTGGGCTGGGAAGCGTCAGGGCAGGAACCTATGGAGCTGTGCCGGCCCCCGGGATAGTGGGGGCTGGGGGGGGGGAGGGAGAGAAAGAGAAAAGGAAAGAAGACTGGAAAGAAGCGAAGCGGCTGGCTGCAGAGCTGCCAGCTTTGGGAAACGATCCAATCTTCTTTCTCTTTCTTCTTGACAGCAGGAGAAGGAAGAAGTGGCTCTGGCCAGCACTGAGAGACTGCCTGGCACACCTATCCACTGGCTCTTCAGGCAGGGGCACTTTTTCCCTCCCCCCCACGGCCCCCATCATCCCAGAGGTTGGTGCAGCTCCACAGATTCTCGCTTTCCAGCCCACAAAGGTCCAGGATGTGATTTGAGCATTGGGACATTTTTTCACCTACCAGGCTTCAGAATGGGTGTGCATTTGCATGGGGGACAGCCGTGTGTGTGTGTGTGCATGCCTGGGGGAGGGATGGGGTGTGGGTACTACCCCACCCACCCCCTTTTTGGCATGCAAATCAAAAAAGATTTGCCATCACTGAACTAGGCTATTTGCCCCAAAGAATCAGAGCTTCACCCACCAGAAGCTGCTCATTCAGAGGGATCAATAAAGGACAAAGCATTACAGAAACCATGACTCTGTGTTTGTGATTTCTACACTATGCGCTAACGGTAAACATTTTACACACATTCAAGTTGAAATCAGAATAGTATTGTCTCTGAAAACCATGCAGAAATAAAGGATTCCACAATGTATCCTATTCAATTCATCCATTAGTTTCTTCTGTAATCCTAGAGATTAGATTGCAGCAATCACTAAAGATTACATTGATGGTCCAAAATGAATGTTGGTGGCTGCAAACTTCCCAGGGCATATTTGCCAGTGCCTTTGGAGAAGTGATTCTTGGCCATGAATTGCATATGTAACTATTATTTCAACAGTAGTAACTGTGAGAGGGATCTAGTGGACAACCATTTAAATAGGAGCCAGCAGTGTGCAGCAGCTGCCAAAAAAGCCAACACAGTTCTAGGCTCCATTAACAGAGGGATGGAATCAAGATTACATGAAGTGTCAATACCACTTTATAAGGCCTTGGTAAGGCCACACTTGGAATATTGCCACAATGCAAAAAGAATATCGAGGCTGTAGAAAAAGTGCCAAGAAGAGTGACATAAATGATTAGGGGACTGGAGGCTAAAACATATGAAGAACGGTTTCAGGAACTGGGCATGGCTAGTTTCATGAAAAGAAAGACCAGGGGAGACTTGATAGCAGTGTTCCAGTATCTCAGGGGTTGCCATAAAGAAGAGGGAGCCAATCTATTCCATAAAGCACCTGAGGGTAGGACAAGAAGCAATGGGTGGAAACTGAACAAGGAGAGAAACAACTTAGAACTAAGGAGAAATTTCGAGTCAGAACAATTAATCAGGGGAACAGTCTGCCTCCAGAAGTTGTGAATGCCCCAACACTGGGAGTTTTTTAGCAGATGTTGGACAACCATCTCTGTGAAGCCACGCAAGGTTTTGTGCCTAGGCAGTGGGTTGGATTGGAAGACTTCCAACGTGCCTTCCCACTCTGCTGTTGTTGTTGTTATTATTATTATTATTATTATTATTATTATTATTATTATTATTATTATTAAATAGTCCCGTTGATGACTTCTAATGGAAATCTATATAGCCTGTAATACCAGTTTTGTTCCACTGAGCGCCCTTCAACTCGATGAAGCAGACGGCAAACCTCCTTCACAATAACCGAATCTGCATTCAACTGAAAAATGGGCCACGCCCACTGAATATGGAACATCACTTCTAAACGTCACCAGGGAAGACGGACTCGCGCGGTTCCCCCCCTCCCGCGTTCAATCGCGAGAAAGTGCGAGACTATACGATCACCATAGAGTCGCTCGATTTCCAAGCCTCTCTTGTTCTCTATACCTGTAACTCTGAAGGGATGTCGTTTTTTAAATGAACCCCGCATTAGATGAACATTCTAAGGCCGTCATTCTTTTCAAATTTGAAGAAAGGTGTATTAAACATAGAGGTCTGTCCCCAGCCGTATTCTTTGGGCGGGAAAACCCAACTTCTCATAAGAAAAATGGACCCGGAAGATACCTTTCATATCCAAGATGTGACTACTCTACCCTTTTCTACATCTTAAGAACTGATAGACCGCACGCTCGGCAGAACTTTGGAGTCTCTCGCGCGTGGGTCCTCGTGTGTCCATGAAATTATGGACATAAATTGTTCATAAGAGTAGTTACGAATTCATAATAATATCAATTTATAAAAGTGGTTTTATTTTTAAAATAAATATTCATAAAATAAATATTATATACATAGTTCGCTTTCATAAAAAGTAATTTATTTATGAATCTTTTATGACTAGACAGTCACTTGCAGCAAGAGTGAGCGCATCTTCGCAACATCGGCGGTCAAAATCTTAGACGGCTTTATGACACACGCGAAGTTCAACTCCCAGAATTCCCGAGGACACATCCACCTCACCCCCACTCCCGAGACCTCTGTGCAGGCGTAGTAGATGATGCTAAGGGCTTCCCTGCGCGCGAGGGGAACGCAGTATGAGGTCATTTCTCTATGCGGGCGATGCGGTTTACGTCACCATCAGAAAAGATGGTGCTGGCCTGACGGAGACGTTTCTTGCTGTGGCGGCGGCGGCGGTGGCGCCGACCGAGCTCAGACGAATATGCGATCTTGGGAGGTAAGCCCAAAAGAAAGACGGGCTGATTTCCCTCCTCTTTCTCCTCCTGGCGTTACTAGGAAAGAAGCCCAGTAGCCCCATACGGTTCTTTTGTCTTTCAGGCAGAGGAGAGGCAGCCTGAAAGAGACCCTGGCTGAACGCACAGCCGAGAAGGAATTTATCTAAGTATCGGAGGGGAGGGGGGGTTGTTTTCCGTGGCTGATATGTCACAAAGGGGCGGGGCTGGCTGTTCTCGGCATTACTCCCCCCCCGCTGCCTTTAAAAACGGGTTTTCTTTTTAAAAAACCCTTTAAATGCAGAAAAAGTGGACTGGATGAAGCTTTGCAGCGTCTAAGGAGAGTCTTAGTCCTCCAGGTTGTGGTGAAGGTTTTTTTTTTTTTTTTCAAGAGACAACTAGACGTTTTTCCTTGAAGACGTTTCGTTTCACATCTAAGATGTGACAGGAGAGTGAGGAATGGAAGGATTTTTATTTCTTGCAGACAGCTGGTCGTTTGCATCCTTTTAGAGCAGGGGTCTCCAACATTGGGAACGTTAAGACTTGTGTACTTCAACTCCCAGTGTTCCACACCCAGCTTTGCCACTATCTTGTCAGAAGCTTTGTGTCTGAGGAGCTCTGGGAATTGAAGTCTTTGCTAGCTGAGGAACTCTGGGAGTTGAAGAATAGAATAAAATAGAATTTTATTGGCCAAGTGTGATTGGACACACAAGGAATTTGTCTTGGTGCATATGCTCTCAGCATACATAAAAGAAAAATATACATTTGTCAAGGATCATGTGGTACAACACTTAATGATTGTCATAGGGGTCAAATAAGCAATAAAGAAACAATATTAATAAAAATCTTAGGATACAAGCAACAAGTTACAGTTATACAGTCCTAAGTGGGAGGAAAAGGATGATAGGAATGATGAGAATGATGATGATGAGTTGTATAATTTGCAGTAGAATATTAAAACTGCCCAAGGGAGTGGACAGACAAGATAATCTCTGAGCTACACAAATGTTTGGCTCAGAAGAGGATGATTAGAGCCTTACATCCTTAATGGAGTTTTCACAGAGTTGTTGTGGCAAAACAATGACAAGAGATCTTGCCTTCTAGAGTCTAACCCAGGATACTCCAACAATACATGTTAAGTGTAACTAAACTTTTAGGAAAAGATAAACATACAGTATTTTATTATAGGTCTTAGATTCAATCCAATTTAAATTAACATTTAAATTTAACCCAAGCCTCCGAAACTGTAACCAGAAATAGCAGGAAGAAGCCTCTGGGGCCTCTCTAGGAATCTCCTTGGAGGAAACATGGTCAGAAAAGGAGGGGAGGAGCGTCCATGGGCCCTCTCGAGCATTCTCCTGGGAGGAAACAGGGCCTCCACCCTTCCTGTGGTTTCCCCAATCGCACACATTATTTGCTTTTACATTGATTCGTATGGGAAAAATTGCTTCTTCTTACAAACCTTTCTACTTAAGAACCTGGTGACGGAACGAATTACGTTCATAAGTAGAGATACCACTGTATTAGAAATGAGGGGTCAGAACTATATTTTTTATTCCCTAATCCTCTTCTAGCCTTAAGAGCCTCTGTCATGCTCCCATTGGAACCCGGTTCAGAGGAGTTGGAACCAGGACCATCCAAGAGGGATGGCATGTCTCACTTGGCATGTTTGGAGAGACCAGGCACTGATGACAATGCTGTTCCAGGTCCCTCAACCACTGGGGGAGGTGGCTGACCAACCAGGTGGGGTTCAGGCCACTGTGTTAAAATAAAGGCAGCACCTTTCACACCACTATCATTGAGACACTATTGAAAAGTGTTCAATCTTCCATTTATGTCCCATTACATTAATTCTACAATGTTACCTTAGCTGTCGTCCTAGTTTTCAGAATAGAAAGCTGATTGTTAGAAGAATTAAAGTTGGAGGAGTGGACAAAACACACACTCGGTAGTACTGTAAGTAATTTCTCAGTCCACTTGTGAATGCCTAACAACAGCAAAAAGAAAGTTTTTAAAAAAAGCATATCTCATAGTTTATTAAACTGGAAAATCGAGATAGGATGTGTCATACACTACAGCTTAAGACACCAACCTTTTGAAACATAAAACCATTCTTCAGTAATGTCACATATTCTCTGCATCAACAATTCAAATTGTATATCATGTTAAGTTATGGCTTACTTAATCACAGTTGATAATCGAGACACAATTGAACTACCGCCAATTGTTACAGGATAAACCATGAGGCCTACATTACGCTGAGTCAAAACCATATAATGACAGCTAGCAAAACTTGGTTTAATTTATATAAGGCCCAACTATATCGTCAGGCATGGGGGAATTGAGTTTTATATATGGTATGCTTGTGTTGTATGGTTTTTTAAATGACGGGTTTTTAGATGCTTTCTTTTAATTATTAGATTTGTTATACTGTACATAGTTTTTATTATTGTTGTGAACCGCCCCGAATCTACGGAGAGGGGCGGCATATAAATCTAATAAATTATTATTATTAATTCCCGAACTGCCAATTTCCCCAAGAATTCCCTGATTTCCGTTTTTCCAGGTTTGCTGGACAACCTGCTATATTCTATGGAGGCAGTTTAAATAACCATGAGAAGGCGCCATTACCTCCCCTCTCAAATAAATAAAGGAATAATGATAAAAAGCTCCCCCTCCATCCCGGTCGAAGAAAAGCCAACCTACCGGTGGGGCATGAAACAAACGGCAGGATAGGGGCGGAGCTACCATAGGAGGGAGGAGTCGGGCAGGCGCAGAAGGACAGAAGCGGAGGCACGTAATAGGCGGGCTGGCCGGGAGCAATGATCTCACTCTTGACAGCTAGGGAAGACTCTGACGAGCTGGAGCGTGAAGGGCGAAGAGAGGCAATTGGCTGTCTGGGAGGTGGCGCGTGGAGCTGATGGGTTTGTGGTACAAAGGTGCACGCGCGCCTGAAGTACAATTCTCACTGTCCGTATGGGACGCTAACCTGTACAAGAGGTCTCCCAACTCCAGCAAAGCTGGCTTGAGGAATTTGGGGAGTTGAAGTCCACAAGGGAGACATGATAGCACAGGGGGAGGCAAAGTTGGCTCTTCTATGACATGTGGACTTCAACTCCCAGAATTCCTGAGCCAATCATGCTAGCCCAGGAATTCTGGGAGTTGAAGTCCACATGTTATAGAAGAGGCTTGCTTAAACTTTGATAGCAGTGTTCCAATATCTCAGGGGTTGCCACAAAGAAGGAGTCAAACTATTCTCCAAAGCACCTGAGAGTAGAACAAGAAGCAATGGGTGGAAATTAAAGAAGGAGAGAAGTAACTTAGAACTAAGGAGAAATTTCCTAACAGTTAGAACAATTAATCAGTGGATCAACTGGCCTCCAGAAGTTGTAAAGGCTCCAACACTGGAAGTTTTAAAGAAGATGTTGGATAACAATTTGTCTGAGACCTCCAAAGTCCTTTCCCACTCTTAGTTTATTCACAAAAAAAGTAATAAACAGCAAAAGAGATTTTATATCACAATATCATGTCAAACACTTCATTATGTCAATACAACACAGCAAACGAGATCACTATGGATTTTGTATTTCATCACCAGTCGGGTGCTTCCCAAGCACCTAGCACTGTGTGATGTAGCAGCAAATTATGTTTGCCAATCCCAGTAAAACAGCCTTTTGCAATTGACAGATGTCAAACACATTATTATTATTATTATTATTATTATTATTATTATTATTATTATTATTATTAACATTGACAAGGTTGAAGACTCCTGTTGAAGGACATTAAAGCTCGGATTTATTTCCAGCTGAGTAATATCAGAAAACAGATTCTCCCCCCACCATTATGCTTCTTGCCCCAATTATTGGTCATTGTTGAAATATTCAACACTTGACTAACATCCCAAGGAGATTAGTAACCTTACTGATCAAACATTAAAGTTATTTCTTACACATGTAAGATAACCTCATGGGAGTTTGTAATTAAGTTTATTTAATGCTACAAAAATTATACATGAAAAACAGGCTTTACTCAGTAGCAGTTGACATTATTTAGGTTTAATTTATAAACATACATCTCAGTGGGGAGTTACTACAGAAATGCAATCCCATTTGGGATTCCCTATATCTTCTTTTCCTTGGCTTGAGCTAAAGATATTAACTTCCATATTAAAAAGTGGAGCTGTACAATGATAATTGGCTGCACCATATATCCGCCTCCTTAGCGCAGGGCAACCAAAAGCTTATATATCTTGACCTCTTGTTTTCCAGAACAGTTTATAAAGACTGAAAGGACACCACAAACCAAATAACAGAATAACAAAATAGCAGAGTTGGAAGGGACCTTGGAGGTCTTCTAGAAACATAGAAACATAGAAGTCTGACGGCATAAAAAGACCTCATGGTCCATCTAGTCTGCCCTTATACTGTTTTCTGTATTTTATCTTAGGATGGATATATGTTTATGCCAGGCATGTTTAAATTCAGTTACTGTGGATTTATCTACCACGTCTGCTGGAAGTTTGTTCCAAGGATCTACTACTCTTTCAGTAAAACAATATTTTCTCATGTTGTTTTTGATCTTTCCCCCAACTAACTTCAGATTGTGTCCCCTTGTTCTTGTGTTCACTTTCCTATTAAAAACACTTCCCTCCTGGACCTTATTTAACCCTTTAATACAGTGATCCCCCGCTCGTTGCGAGGGTTCCGTTCCAGGACCCCCCGCAACGAGCGGGTTTTCGCGAAGTAGCACTGCGGAAGTAAAAACACCATCTGCGCATGTGCAGATGGTGTTTTTAACTTCCGCAGCGCTAGCGAGGAGCCGAAGATTGGGGGGCGGGGCGGCTGTTTTAAAACGTCGCCGCTGACACGGGGGGCTCGCTAGCACCCCCCCGAACCACCAACCCGGGTTTGGGGGGGTGCTAGCAAGCCCCCCATGTCGGCGGGGATGTTTTAAAACACCCGCGCGGCTTTCAAATGAGTCCCGAAGACAAACGCAGAAGTTTGCCGTTTGTCTTCGGGATTCATTGGAAAGCTCCGATCGTTTTAAAACAGTTGCGCCGTTCTACGCTGACTCCGGGCGAACTTCCCCGCTTTAGGAGTCAGCGGAAAATGGTGTGCCTGCTTGGCTTCGCTCGCCCCTGCAGCCAACGTGCGCTACGATCTTCCGGGCCAGCCAGGCTCAGCGGATCAAGCCCGGCTCCTCTCGGCCCAGCATCCCGGGCCAAGCGGCTGCCTTCCGTCACTGAGCCTGGCTCGCCCGGAAGATCGTAGCGCGCATTGGCTGCAGCGGCGAGCGAAGCCAAGCCGGCAGCAGTCGCCACCGCTGCAGCCAACGCGCGCTACGATCTTCCGGGCCAGCCAGGCTCAGCGGATCAAGCCCGGCTCCTCTCGGCCCAGCATCCCGGGCCAAGCGGCTGCCTTCCGTCACTGAGCCTGGCTCGCCCGGAAGATCGTAGCGCGCGTTGGCTGCAGCGGCGGCGACATTGCTGCCGGCTTGGCTTCGCTCGCCGCTGCAGCCAACGCGCGCTACGATCTTCCGGGCGAGCCAGGCTCAGTCACGGAAGGCAGCTGCTTGGCCCGGGATGTTGGGCTGAAAGGAGCCGGGCCTGAAGATCGCAGCGCGCGTTGGCTGCGGTGGCGAGGGCTTGCAATGGAGGGTGGAGGAAGCGGCCATGGGAGGGCGAGCTGCCTCAGGGAGGAGGATCGGGCGGGACCAGGTGGGGGCTGGAATTTCTCCGCTGGGAAGAAGCGGCCAGGGCGAAGGGCGGGCGAGCGGCGAAGGGCGGGCGAGCGGGTGCTGGGGAGGGCTTCTCGCCCTCCCGCCAGCAAGAGGGGGAGCGAACGGCGTGGGCAGGCGAAGGGCGGGCGAGCGGCAGCGCGGAGTTTGCGTGGGCGGTGGGGAAACTCCTCGCTGACGCCAGCAAGAGGGGGAAGACCCAGGGAAGCCGCCCAGCAGCTGATCTCCCGGTTGCCATCTACGCATGCGTGCCCATAGAAAAAACGGGCACGCATGCGTAGATGGTATTTTGACTTCCGGGTTGAAAAATCGCGAAGTACCCTGTTCGCAATGGTCGGGGACGCAATAAACGGGGGATCACTGTATATTTAAATGTTTCGATCATGTCCCCCCTTTTCCTTCTGTCCTCCAAACTATACAGATTGAGTTCATTAAGTCTTTCCTGATACGTTTTATGCTTAAGACCTTCCACCATTCTTGTAGCCCGTCTTTGGACCCGTTCAATTTTGTCAATATCTTTTTGTAGGTGAGGTCTCCAGAACTGAACACAGTATTCCAAATGTGGTCTCACCAGCCAGCCCCCTACTTAAGCAGGAGACCCTATATCAGTTATGGCAAACCTATGGCACTGGTGTCACAGGTGGCACCCAGAGCCATATCTGCGGGCACATGAGTCGTCCTAAATCAGCTCCAGCACACATTTGTGCACTGGCCAGCTGATTTTTGGCTATTTTGGCCATTTTTGCTGTGGGAGGGCATGTTCAGCTTCTAGAGGGCCTCCGGTTGGTGGGAAGGGTATTTTTGTCCTGCCCAGGCTCTACGGAAGCCTCTGGGCAAAAAATGGGCCTACCGGGCCCACTGGAAATTGGGAAATAATAATAATAGTAATAATAATAATAATAATAATAATAATTTATTAGATTTGCATGTCTCCCCTCTCTGAGGACTCAGAGGGCTCACAACAGCAACAAAATACAATGTAATACAAATCCAATATTAAAACTAATTTAAAAACCCATTATTACTAAAAAAACCATTCAATTCTACGCAATCACACCATTCTCAAAAGCTAGAGTCAGAAAGATGGGGAAGGGATTAGTCCCCCCATGCCTGGTGGCATAAATGGGTCAATGGGACCCGGAGAAGGCCAACTCTGTGGGACCTAATTGGCCGCTGGGATTTGTGTGGCAGAAGGCGGTCCCGTAGGTATTCTGGTCCGATGCCATGTAGGGCTTTATAGGTCATTACCAACACTTTGAATTTTGACCGGAAAGTACAGTAATCGGCAACCAGTGTAAGCCACAGAGTGTTGACAAGACGTGGGTGAATCTAGAGAGGCCAACGATTGCTTGCGTGGTTGCATTCTGCACGATCTGAAGTTTTCCAACACTTTTCAAAGGTAGCCCCATGTACAGCATTGCAGTAGTCGAACCTCGAGGTGATGAGGACATGAGTGACTGAGCAGTGGCTCCCTGTCCAAATAGGGCCGCAACTGGTGGACCAGGTGAGCCTGGGCAAACCCCCTCCTCGTCACAGCCAAAAGGTGAAGTTCTAATGATAGCTGTGGATTGAGGAAGACGCCCAAGTTGCGGACCCTCTCCGAGGGGGTCAATAATTCCCCCCCAGGATGATGGATGGACAGATGGAATTGTCCTTCAGAGTCAGGACCCATAGCTACTCCGTCTTGTCAGGGTTGAGCCTGTTGACACCCATCCAGACCCCAACAGGCTTCAGGCAGCAGCACATCACTTCCACTGCTTCACCGACTGGACATGGGGTGGAGATGTACAGCTGGGCGTCATCAATATACTGATGACACCTCACCCCATGCCCTTGGATGATCTCACCCAGCGGTTTCAGTAGATGTTGAATCGTAGGGGGTAGAGGACCGACCCCTGAGGCATCCCACAAGGGAGAAACCTAGAGGTCGATCTCTGACCCCCCACTAACACCGACTGCGATCGGCCAGAGAGGTAGGAGGAGAACCACTGCAGAACACTGCCTCCCACTCCCAACCCCTCCAGCCGTCGCAGAAGGATACCATGGTCGATGGTATAGAAAGCCACTGAGAGGTCAGGAAGCACCAGGACAGAGGATAAACCCCTGTCCCAGGCCCGCCAGAGATCATCCATCAACGTTTCTGTCCATAGTTTCTGTCCATAGTTTCTTGTCTTGCCTTATTTTGAAATAGATTGATCCCCTTCCTTCTTTGTGGCAGCTCCTCAAATATCAGAACAATGTACTGTTTCCCCCTCGAAAATAATACATGTCCCCATAATAAGAGCAACCAGCCTTTTAAGCGCATGTGCTGAAATAAGCCCCTCTAACTACTTTTCCAGGAAAGGGGGCTCTTCTCAGAGGCAACAGAGTTGGCTGCTTCCTTGTCCAGTGGCTCCCATTTGTTCCAAGCCTTTTGTCAGAAAGGCGGCAGCAGCAGCAACTCACCCAGCAGGAGGAAATGTTTGGTGTTAACTCATGCCCAGCGGCGCAAGCCCAAGAGTTGCCCACAGAGCCAAAGGTGCAGAGAGGCAGGCGGTGGAAGGGCACGTTCGCATCTCTCCACGTCGTATTTATTTATTTATTTATTTATTTATTTATTTATTTATTTATTTATTTATTTATTTATTTATTTATTTATTTATTTATTTATTTATTTATTTATTTATTTATTTATTTATTTATTTATTTATTTATTTATTTATTTATTTATTTATTTATTAGATTTCTATGCCGCCCCTCTCCATAGACTCGGGGCGGCTCACAACAGTGATAAAGAACAATATGTATTGACAAATCTAATCATTTAAAATCTAAAATAGCAATTGTACATTTAAAAAATCTAAAAACAAGGAACCCCAATATAAAAAACATACATACAGTCATATCATGCACTAACACTACATAGGCAGGGGGAGATGTCTCAGTTCCCCCACGCTTGACGACAGAGGTGGGTTTTGAGGAGTTTACGAAAGGCAAGGAGGGTAGGGGCAGTTCTAACCTCTGGAGGGAGCTGATTCCAGAGGGTCGGAGCCACCACAGAGAAGGCTCTTCCCCTGGGTCCTGCCAGACGACATTGTTTAGTCAACGGGACCCGGAGAAGGCCAACTCTGTGGGACCTGACCGGTCGCTGGGATTCGTGCGACAGAAGGCGGTCTCGTAGGTATCCTGGTCTGGTGCCATGAAGAGCTTTATAGGTAATAACCAACACTTTGAATTGTGACGGGAAACTGATCGGCAACCAGTGCAGACTGCGGAGTGTTGGAGTAACATGGACATATTTGGAAAAGCTCATGATTGCTCTCGCAGCTGCGTTCTGCACGATCTGAAGTTTCCGAACATTCTTCAAAGGTAGCCCCATGTAGAGAGCGTTACAGTAGTTGAGCCTCGAGGTGATGAGGGCATGAGTGACTGTGAGCAACGACCCCCGGTCCAAATAGGGCCGCAAATGGTGCACCAGACGAACCTGAGCAAACGCCCCCCTCGCCACAGCCGAAAGATGTTTCTCTAATGTGAGCTGTGGATCGAGGAGGATGCCCAAGTTGCGGACCCTCTCTGAGGGGGTCAATAATTTCCCCACCAGGGTGATAGACGGACAGATGGAATTGTCCTTGGGAGGCAAAACCCACAGCCACTCCATCTTATCAGGGTTGAGTTTGAGTCTGTTGACATCCATCCAGGCCCCAACAGCCTCCAGACACCGGCACATCACTTCCACTGCTTCGTTGACTGGACATGGGGTGGAGATGTAAAGCTGGGTATCATCAGCGTAGTGATGATACCTCACCCCATGCCCTTGGATGATCTCACCCAGCGGTTTCATGTAGATATTAAATAGCAGGGGGGAGAGGACCGACCCCTGAGGCACCCCACAAGGGAGAGACCTCGAGGTCAACCTCTGACCCCCCCACTAACACCAACTGCAACGGACCAGAGAGGTAGGAGGAAAACCACCGGAGAACAGTGCCTCCCACTCCCAACCCCTCCAGCCGGCGCAGAAGAATACCATGGTCGATGGTATCGAAAGCCGCTGAGAGGTCAAGAAGCACCAGGACAGAGGATAAACCCCAGTCCCAGGCCCACCAGAGATCATCCATCAACGCGACCAAAGCAGTTTCCGTGCTGTAACTGGGTCTGAAACCCAACTGCTGAGGACCTAGATAATCGGCTTCTTCCAAGGACCGCTGGAGCTGGAGCGCTACCACCTTCACGACAACCTTCCCCATAAAGGGAAGGTTGGAGACTGGACGATAGTTATTAAGTACGGCTGGGTCCAGGGAAGGCTTCTTGAGGAGGGAGCGCACAAGTGCCTCCTTATAAGGAGCCGGAAAGGACCCCCTCCCCAAGGAGGTGTTGACAATCTCCTGGACCCAGCTCCGTGTCACCTCCCTGCTGGCTGAAACCAGCCAGGAGGGACACGGATCCAGTAAACAGCTGGCGGAACTCACAGTTCCAATGGCCTTGTTCACTTCATCAGGTGTCACCAGATCAAACTCTTCCCAGACAGATGGACAAGTACGGGCCCCAGTCACCTTGACTGACTCATTGTCAGTCGTCTCTTTCCCGGAGCTCTCCCCCCAACCTCCTGCCGTAGCAGCTCCAGAACCTCATCGCCTCCTCACAGGCAGGAGCCCATTTCAAAACAGTGCTGGAGCCAGAGGAACCGAGCCAGTCTTTCTCCATGGTCTTAGGCGACCCCTGTGAAATGGTTGTTTGACCCCCAAAGTTGAGAACCACTGTATTAAGGCTTTATAAAGCGGCACTACTATTTCACATGATCTTGATTCTATCCCTGTTAATCAACCTAAGATTATGTTACCTTTTTTAGCTCTGCCGCATATTCTTGGCTCATATTTAAGTGATTGTCTACTAGGATTATAGGATCTCTCTCTTAGTTACTGCTATTAAGCCATGTTTTACCTAATCTATACATGTATATTTGAGTTTTCTTGCCTAAGCATAAAAGTTATAATTTTTTCTTATTTTTCATTTTTTTAAGATAGGGCTCAGCAGTGTTCCCTCTAATTTTTTTTTGGGGGGACGGAAAAGTATAGTGTCTGAGCGGCAGTCCCTTTGGGACTGGGCAGCACAAAAATAATAAATAAATAAATAAACAAAAAAACAAAAAAACAAATAAATAAAAACCCCACCCTGTTTTGCCTCAGAGAATTTCAAAATAAAATACTGTACTGTGTGTCTGTAACAGTGAGCTCATAATAGGGCAACTCTATCAATATCAAAATGCCACTTAAATAGTTGAGCTAGTTTCAAACTAGATTTTGATTTTCTTTCTTTCTTCCTTACTCCCATTCTTTTTCTTTCTCTTTTCCTTCCTCTCTTTTTTCTATCTGTTTCTCTCTCTTCCTCTCTTCCTCTCTCTCTCCTTCCCTCTCACTCTTTCCCTCTTGGCTTCTGGACAGGTTTGGAAAACTCTGAGTTGATGATGATTTTTAAGTGAGCGATTGCTCACTGCTCAGTTTAGAGGGAACTATGGGGCTCAGTATTCAAACCAGTCAAGATCTATCTGGATCTTGAGCCTAGTGTTGTCTATTCCTGCCAGTCTATTGTCATCTACAAATTTGATGAGTTTCCCTTTTATTCACAAATTCATACAGTATTCATGCAATATTCATACATTTATACAATACATATAAAATTTTTATATATTTTTGCTGTAGAAAATTTTAAAAAGTCTTTATAGCAAAGCCAACAGCATTTCTGAAGATAACAGGCTGGAAGATAGTCTTCAATATAAAAATTATATAAACAGTTCAGAAACATTTTGTGCCCTTTTATTCATAAAGTATATCTTGTTCTGATCTTTTGTTTTGTTTTCTTGTGGAAGAAAAGAGATTCTTGAAATCAAGATTACTTTTCATCTTTGAAGTTCTTTGCTACACAAAATAAAAAGACAATGTAGTGTATCTTGTTCCTCTGGAGAATCTCTAATTCAAGTAATTCAAAACTCGGCAGTAAGATATTTCAATGTAATGAAGATTTACTTTTTGTTTTCATTCATCTCTGATTGATTACCTGAACATGAACACTGAAGCAATTTCCATTCCTGTTGAAATTGCGCTCTTAATTCTTTCATTCCTTCTACATTCTCCTGTAAATCTGGTGCAAAGTTCCCAAAGGTGGGTATAAAGTCACCTGTTAAGATGTTGGCTATATCCTGCATTATTTTTTCTTCAGTATCCTTTAAAAATAAAGTAGAACACTTGCGTAAACGTGTACTTATCTCAAAAAAAAAAGAAATAACATTTTATTGCTTGTAGTTTCATTTCTGAGAATTTGTACTCTATTGAATGGATGTATTGAATCATTGGACTAAGCCATAATAGAAGTTTGCTTGGTTTTGGTTTAGTGAATCGTATTACCAGACTTCTGCATTTGGTAAACTTGGGTTTATAGCTTGGCATATTCTCCAAATCCAAACAAATCGGATTTATTTGGTAAGACATAATGAAACACATCACGCTTAGTGCAATGCGGGAATATACAGTATCCAATAAGGAGTCAGTTATCTTAAATACTATAAATCGGGCTTCCTCAACTGGGAAGTGGAACTCCTGAGAAATCTCTCAGCGATTTGTGAGGTGGGACTTCTTACATAAGTGTCTATCTGTAGAGTCCCAATTGAGTTTTTTTCCCCCAAAAGGCAACTGTACTTCGTTTTTCCCTTGAAAATGTTTGTTTTATCATCCAAGAAGCTTCTCGCTTTCTATGAAGAAGCTTCCTAGATGAGAAGCAAAGATTTTGTATGCATACGTGTAATCAGGATAGGCCAGAGGTCTTCAAACTTGGCAACTTTAAGACTTATGGACTTCAACTCCCAGAATTCTCCAGCCAGCTGCTGGCTGGAGAATTCTGGGAGTTAAAGTCCGTAAGTCTTAAAGTTGCCAAGTTTGATGACCCCTGGGCTAGAGCAATGAAACAGAAGCACTATCAAAATCTTGCTCAGTTTCCCCTACTTTCTTTATCTGGGTAGGATAGTTACAAGTTTTCCCAAAGTGGAATGGACTTTGACAATGGTGTCTTGTCAAAAATTGCTCCGACTTTTGTTCCTTGCTTTGCCTGCACCAGCTAGGTCTCACAATGGAAAGCTGTAATGTTGTAAAGTTTGATAACCCCTGGTGATAAATATATTAAAATTGAATTATTAATAAGAAGCTTCATATTTGTTTTCCGCTAAATTCTAATCACAATGAAATCATTCATTGTATTTGGGACGGATGTTGTTTCACATACTGGTATGTTCATGATCCAGGCACAGGAACATAGATAAACAGAGAAGCAAAGCTGAGCAATTCTTCAGGTTGAATCTCAAAAACGTGTTTGGAACACAGACACAAACTATTGTCTGAACCACTTTAAAGAAAACACATCTTTTCTTTGAATTTTTCAGTTACCTTTCACTCCGTTAGAACCAAAATTGAAATGCCACAGCACTTTACTAAATTTTTCATGTATTTGCTTTAGGAAAACAAGAAAATCTGAAACTATAGATGGTTTTAGAAGGAATTAATGGATCCTTTATTCTAAAAAAACAAGCTATTTTCTTGCAAAACCACTTACCTGTATCACAGCGAGAATCTGACATTCTGCTAATCCTTGTAGTAAGCTAATAAGCAAGGAAATTCTATTTTTGCCAAGGTTCTGGTTTGGTCCAATAATTACAATGGTTAAATTAGGCTGATAGCTGTATGCAACTGGAAGAATAAATCCAAAGGTAGCAGAGAAGAAGTTGTTGGTTTTAGGATCCTTGCAAAAATGAACAAAAAATCAAAATATTTAAGTTTTATTTGGTAACAAATGTTGGCATATTAAAATTATCCAAAACTAAATTTCTTAATTTCTCAATATAGAAACTATATTTACACATTACTTATGTAAAGGGATAAAAAAACAAACAGATCTATTGAGCCATGACACTAACATGCAATTCTTTCCAGCCCAAGCATATGAATGCTCAGAATCTTGATGTTTACTTTCCTCTATGTGGAGTGATGTATTGATGGGAAGCTGTTCACATTCTGCTGACTGTGATTTCACCAAAAGAGGTGTTTGGAAATTTTTTTCGGGGGGGGGGGGATTGGGAGGGGATTTAGCTTACTGCTTTAAACACTGGAGGCTTCCTAGATTCAAGTTATGTGCATTCATATTGTAAAAATTCCCCCAAAATTATGCTGCTGAAATTTGGCCATTTTGCTGCTGAATTTCATTAGTAAAGACTTGGAAGTGGGTTTTTTTAAAATTTGTTCTGGTCTCTGGTCTCTGACTGTAATAAACAGTATAGGTTGAATGAATGAACAAACTGTTGCTCCTGCAACCCAGAGTGATCAAATAAATTAATTCTTTATGTGTGATTAATATAATCAGACTTACCTGATTCAGATGTCGTTTTAAAAAACTTTCATATTTTTCACCTTTTTGCCCCCAAAAAAGAGGTTGGAAATGTCAGTGTGTCGTATACACCGAATACAGCCATTTTTGGCCTCCCGAAGCCCCGTTTGCTAAAAATGGGCCTGTTTTTCCGCAAAAGTGGGCTGTGCAGAGGGTTTGGGAAGCCTGCAGAATGCTCCTAGGGGGTGGAGAAAGGCAAAAGCACCCATTTTTGCAAAAGGAATGGGTGAAAATGGGCCATTTTTTTGCAAAAAATTGAGTTTTTGCCTTCCCCCACACCCTAAGTGCACAAACCCTCTGCATGCCTTGTTTTTGCAAGAAAGGGTGAAAAATGGGCCTTTTTGCAAAAACAGGTGTTTTTGCCTTCTAATTACCCCATCTAGCATGACTGGAGAAGGAATTCTGGGAGCTGAAGTCCACAAGTCTTAAAGCTGTCAAATTTGAAGTTTGTAAAAAATGTACATGGTTGTAAAAAGTGTACATGGTTGTAAAAAAATATTCTGCTACACTGGTATTTTATTAAATAATATATTACTACACCATTTGGTTCAGAATACTTTTTTCCTTGTTTTCCTCCTCTAAAATCTAGGTATGTCTTATGCTCTGGTGCGTCTTATATGCCAAAAAAGTGGAAGTCAGTTGTGGGAAAAACCATCTATTTTACAATTGTGACTTTCCTCAGTCCTTTCTAATTCATGTAGGGGAGGCAAGGGTTAATGATTGTGCTAAAGTTTCTAAGTTTCTAAAAACGTTGTGCCAATTTCTTCCAGGTAGCAGTTCTTCAATTTTTCCCAGATATATTTATAGCATTTGCTATAACCCTGATTGATTGGTTGTAAAATTTATGGCCCACCCATATGCCGCCCTGAGTCTTCGGAGAGGGGCGGCATACAAATCTAAGTAATAAATAAATAAATAAATAAACTTTAGCATGACTCTAGGTAGCAATCTGTACATTTCCAGCAGGCAGAATTCTCAGTTGGATGACAATATTCAAATATTTGCATGCCATCCACATTCTAAGATCAGTGAAAATTGCTGAATATATAGTTCAACTCAAAATTTATATCCTTGCATTCTCACTAAATCATACTTGGGTGATTAAAAAAAATACAATAAACTTACTTCTTTCCAGTTGAGAGAGACATTGTGTTTGGTGTTAACTTGTTCAGAACGTTTACGACAGATATTGATCAAGAGGACTTTGCTGTAAAATATTTTTAAAAATAGGTCCTATAAATATTATCTCTCTAAAATAGTTGCCACCCTGGTAATAATAAAGCAAATACATATATCCAGGAAATATACAAGTAAAGAACTGTTATAATCAAATGCATGTTTTAGATGTAAAATTATTCCAATAAAAAAATTCAAAGTTCCATTTTTTTCTTACAAAGCCCCACTGACCTTAGCAAAATTTCATGTTTGGAACCAACTGCACAACTATAAATAAACTGGTTGAAATATTGATACTTACTCATCATCCAACTCAATTTTCATGTCCATGTCACCAACAAATACACACAGGACTCTGCACAACAAAATATTTCAAGATCTGTTATGTATATATATAATAATTATTTCTTTATCTTTACCTTTATTATTTTTTATAAATAACTGAATATGGCAAATTTACCAAATACATCTTCCTCTTTCTTTTTCTTGCAATAACAATCCTGTGAGATATGCTGGACTGAAAGAGACTGACCTGTGATTAGACTAGCCTATTACCAGTAGTGAAAACTTTATGATAAATAGCTTAGTCTATGTAAGGTAATCTGATATAATGGACTACATAAAAGAAAACTGGCCTAGTTGACAGTCCAGCAAAATTAACCATATATAGTCAACTACCATTGTAATTGCACTATAAATAACAACTTCTGAGAATTCACTGAAGGAACTGGTAATCTAAACCTATAAATTAAGAGCTCTTTTATAATTCTATATGTATAATTCTGACAATATGGTAACTACAAAATTTAAGGATTATAGCATATATGGCAAATGTTTCCTAATACATAAATTAATATTATGCATCATGAACAAAGTCTAATTTATTTCTAGCAAAGTAATATAGACTGCTCAAAAAATAAAGGGAGCACTTAGAAAACATAATATAATTTCAAGTAAATCAAACTTCTGTGAAATCCAATTGTCCACTTAGGAAGCAACACTGATTTCTAATCCATTTCACATACTGTTGTGAAAATGGAATAGTTGTGCAAATGAAATATTAAATGAGCATATTTCATTCATTCAGATCTAGGATGTGTTTTTTGAGTGTTCCCTTTATTTTTTTGAGCAGCATATTTTGTATTAATTCAGTAGCAACAAATCTCTGTTTTTCACCACAGCACACCCATCAGCTAGGTATACCTACTTATTCCTTTTCTACCATAACTATGTAGTCTTTGTATCATTGTTATCATGTAAAATACATTAATAGTATTCTTAAAATGGATCAAATTGCATATAGTGCAATTATGAACAAGTCATTCAGAAGTACATCCCATTGGGTTAAATAGTTTATTCATATAGAAATGAGTACTGTTCATTTTGCATATAAAGTGCATATGTATACAAATAGTCCAGGTTATGACAGATGCATTTCTTTTCAAAATCTGTCAAGAATTTTCCCAGGTCCCTAAATAATAGACAATGTTAAGAACTGAAAGCATTAGCCAAAAATGGTTCAACGTTTAGAATCTGAAAAGGTATTGATAAAAGAGAATATCTGTAGCTCTGTGGCAGGGTTCATATTGCGACATGCCCTCCTGCGAATTCACTTCCACGCATGCTCAGAAAGTGGTCTCAACCTGAAACACAGCTGAGGAACTTTATTAGTATTAACCTGGGGGGCGGTCAGGAGGGGTTTTTTTTCAAATCAGAGGATGAGAAGCCATCCATACAGTGAAAAAAAGAATCACCAAAAATTCTGAAAAAAGATGAGGGCACAGACGCCATCTTCACGTCTCCAGCGGGTCGCTAATGGCTCGGATGATCTGGCCCGAACTGGGAGGAACCCACCCCTCCTCTTTGGGTTCCCTGGTGCTCTCTGAGTTTGGTGGTTTTCTTGGAGAGGTTTCATTGGCAAACTAGCTAAAATCTATTTGGTAATGAAAAGTCTGCAAGAAAACCACTACGTTTATTTATTTATTTACTTATTCAGGTTTTTTATGCCGCCCTTCTCCTTAGACTCAGGGCGGCTTGCAACATGTTAGCAATAGCACTTTTTAACAGAGCCAGCATATTGCCCAAACAGTCCGGATCCTCATTTTACCCACCTCGGAAGGATGGAAGGCTGAGTCAACCTTGAGCCGGTGATGAGATTTGAACCGCTGACCTTCAGATCTACAGTCAGCTTCAGTGGCCTGCAGTGCAGCACTCCACCTGCTGTGCCACCCCGGCTCTATAGTTCAGAGAACACCAAAGATCCCACTGAAAAAACTATGCTTGGTTACAAAAGATGGCTAATTAAAGTTAGTATGACTCCTAAAAATATTAATACTTTTTTTCAGGATCATGTAGATGGTTAAAAAAAAATCAACTATTTCAATGAACAATAAAGAGGTGTGCTTTCTGTGACATTCAAAGTGTGTCTTTGAATCATTTTTGAATAATAATTTAGTACATTGTCCTTTAAATACAAAACTGTGCAAGAAAGTATTAGGCACAACATTCTTATACCTACTTTGGTACCTTCCAGTTTCTACAATGTGCTATCGCAATGGCAGAAGAAAGTGAAGGTGTAGATGAAACTGCAAGCCCATTGATCACCTAAATAACATGATAATAATTAAAATGTTACTATTTTATTTAATATTACTTGCAGACAAGATTATGTATATCTGTATTGTATGTGACTGTCAAGATTGGTATAGTTATAAGAACAAATAAAGTCTCTGCAAATACTGTAAAATTAATATCAAAACAAAATATTTGGACATTTAAAAGAATATACGTTATCAAGTCTGGATATGTTCCTATTCTGCCACAAAAGGAATAACTTGGCCATTATTACATCTAGAGAAGGATATCTACGAGATCGTCTTCTGCCGCATGAATCCCAGCGACCGGTTAGGTCCCACAGAGTGGGCCTTCTCCGGGTCCCGTCAACAAAACAATGTCGTTTGGCGGGGCCCAGGGGAAAAGCCTTCTCTGTGGCTGCCCCGGCCCTCTGGAACCAACTCCCCCCGGAGATTAGAACTGCCCCCACCCTCCTTGCCTTTCGTAAGCTCCTTAAAACCAACCTCTGCCGTCAGGCATGGGGGAACTGAGATATTCTTTCCCCCTAGGCCTTTACATGCGGATGATTCCCAGTTATATATCTCCACCCCATGTCAATTCAGTGAAGCAGTGGATATGATGTTCCAGTGCCTTCAGGCTGTGAGGGTCTGGATGGAAGTTATCAGGCTCAGACTCAACCCAGACAAGACCGAATGGCTGTGAATATTGCCTCCTGAAAACTATGTCCATCCTTGGCTCTTGGGTGGGGGAGAAGTTGTCCCACTCAGAAAGGATTTGAAATTTGGGTGTCCTCCTAGATTCACAGCTAAAACTAGACCAACATTTGACAGCTGTAGTTAGAGAGACCTTTGCACAAGTGCGTCTTATGCACCAACTATGACCCTACTTGGATCGAGAGGCAGTCCTCACAGTCAATCATGCCCTTGTCGCCTCCTGATTAGATTATTGCAACAAATTCTACATGGGGCTGCCCTCGAAGATTGCTCAGAGATTACAACTGGTCCAGAATGCAGCTACGTGAGCTGTCGTGGGTACACCTAGTACACCCACATTACACCAATTCTCCACAAGTTGCACTGCTTCCATATTGGTCTACAGGCGCAATTCAAGGTGTTGGTCATTATCTTTAAAGCCCTACATGGCGTAGGGCCAGGTTATCTTTGAGACCGCCTCTGCCACTCAACTCCCAGTGACCGATGAGATCCCACAGGGTTGGTGTCCTCCAGGTCCCGTCAGCTAAACAGTGTTGACTGGTGGGCCGATGAGGGTCTTCTCTGTGGCTGCCCTGGATCTCTGGAACCAGTTACCTCCAGAGGTCAGGACTGCCCCTCACCCTATTGGCCTTTCAAAAAGCTATTAAGGCCTGGCTTTTGCGGCAGGCCTGGGGCTGTTGATCTTGTGGCTGTAATCGGTGAGATCCAGCCATGGTTTTAAATTGGTTTAATGTTTTGGATATTTTAAATATTTTATTCTGCTGTTAAGCTGCCTGGAGTCCTTTGGGAGTTAGGTGGCATGTAATTTAATAAAGGGAAGGAAGGAAGGAAGGAAGGAAGGAAGGAAGGAAGGAAGGAAGGAAGGAAGGAAGGAAGAAAGAAAGAAAAAAGGAAAGAAAGAAAATATTTTGATATGGAGCAAATAGAAAGAAACTTAGGTTTCCCCAAGTATAAAAAGAAGGACTCCAATTCTAAAAACCATGTTGCTAGCACAAAGAAATGTGATTAACTAATTAGCTAAAAACTAATAACTTGGCAGTACCTCTCTACTATTCATTTGTGCATATTAGATGTGCAGATAATTATTGTCATTTAATTTACAAAGGTACAGTGGTACTTCTACCTAAGAGTGCCTCTACTTACAAACTTTTGCCTCTTCTCAAGAACCATTTTCCACTTACAAACCCGAGCCTCCGAAACTGTAACCGGAAAAGGCAGGCAGAAGCCTCTGTGAGGCCTCTGCAGGAATCTCCTGGGAGGAAATGGGGCCATAAAAGGTGGGGAGGAGCCTCCATGGGCCCTCTCTAGCAATCTCCTGGGAGGAAACAGGGACTCCACCCTCCCTGTGGTTTCCCCAATCACACACATGAATTGCTTTTACATTGATTCCTATGGGCAAAATTGCTTCTTATTACAAACTTTTCTACTTATGAACCTGGTCATGGAGAGTAGAGGTACCCACTGTATTAGAATAGACTTAGGTGGCTTGAAGTTGTTTTAACTTTTATCCTAGCAAAGATTATGCATGAATAAATGGTCTACTTTGGAATGGAGATGGACTACATCCCATCTAGGCCTTTTCAAACTCTTACATGATTTTTGTATACAAGTCATAATGCCAGAGGTATACAGTAACAGGAAGGTCGAGGCAAATAATGAAATACATATCATGATGTGACAATTATTATTTAAATATTTTATATAATATTTTTATAAAGTTATTAAGTGAGTTCCATGCATCAACTATTCGGTTACTAAAGTCGTATTTCCTGCAGTTGAGTTTAGAGTGGTTTACTTTAAGTTTGTATCTGTTGTGTGCTCGTGTGTTGTTGTAGTTGAAGCTGAAGTAGTCATTGATATCTTGTTCCCCCCCCCAAATCAATCAAGTTACTTTTTTTAAAAAAACAGCATAACTGAGAATCTCTGACCTTCCTGCCAATCAGCTTGAAGCTCTGTTGGGAGAATTGGCACTAGACTTATGGTTGGGGATCACCACAACATCAGGAACTGTATTAAGGGGTCATGGCATTAGAAAGGTTGAGAACCACTGATGTAATACAACTAATGAAGCTTCCAGGATAGGAAGCAAAGGGTCTTGTTTTTCCTTCAAAAATAAAAACCACTTTTGATATACTGTAACCATAGTTCCCTCTAAGCTGAGCAGTGAGCAATCGCTCACTTAAAAATCATCATCAACTCAGAGTTTTCCAAACCTGCCCAGAAGCCGAGAGGGAAAGAGTGAGAGGGAAAGAGAGAGAGAGGAAGAGAGGAAGAGAGAGAAACAGATAGAAAAAAGAGAGGAAGGAAAAGAGAAAGAAAAAGAATGGGAGTAAGGAAGAGAGAAAGAAAATCAAAATCTAGTTTGAAACTAGCTCAACTATTTAAGTGGCATTTTGATATTGATAGAGTTGCCCTATTATGAGCTCACTATTATAGACACACAGTACAGTATTTTATTTTGAAATTCTCTGAGGCAAAACAGGGTGGGTTTTTTATTTATTTATTTATTTGTTTGTTTGCTTGCTTGCTTGCTTGCTTGCTTGCATGCTTGCTTGCTTGCTTGCTTATTCATTCATTCATTCATTCATTCATTCATTCATTCATTCATTCATTCATTCATTCATTCATTTATGTGCCGCCCAGTCCCGAAGGGACTGCCGCTCAGATACTATACTTTTCCGCCCCCCCCCCCCCCCCAAAAAAAAAATTAGAGGGAACACTGACCGTAACTATAACTTGGATATCTGAGAATCTTCATAGACAATTTAGGGCATAGCTTCAATTTAAGAACAACTTCCCTTTAGGAATGGCTGTGAGGTTATAAAATATAATCCTCCTCAACTAGAAAAAAATATGCCATTTTGAATCAACCCAGCTTTCCAAATGATTAACATTACCTCCTTTTTAATGATTTTGTTAAGGACAGCCAGCATGTTCAGGAGTGAGTTTAGAGCTTCTTCTTTCATATTTTTCACATCAAATGCACTGTGAAATACATATATTTGAATGATGGTTATACACCAGAACATTCGGAACAACTGTAATGCTTGAACAACATGCTGAGTTAAGAATTTATTACTTCTTAATGGACATATAAATGTTGCCCACATTATAAATTACTCTGCGTATTGTACACTAAAAGTGTTGTCTCTATTATTCAGGAGGAATCTTATGTTAACTACAACATCAATTAACCCCAGCAATTTCTTCTTGGGACATATAAAAACCCAGCTGCTGTGGCCTAGGGGTGGAGCTCTTGCCTCACAATCAGGAGGTTGTGAGTTAAATCCTAAATGGAGGCAGATAAAGGGTCTCCGGCTTGGGCAGGGAGTTGGACTAGGTCAGGGGTTGGCAAAGTTGGCTCTTCTATGACATGTGGACTTCAACTCCCAGAATTCCTTGAGCTAGCATGATTGGATCAGAAATTCTGGGAGTTGAAGTCCACATGTCATAGAAGAGCCAACTTTGCTTACCTCTGGACAATGACCTGCAAGGCCCCTTCCAACTGTGTTAATCTGTTAATTTAAATATAGAAGGACTTTTGTATTCTGGATTAAACAGATTATCACTCTGGGGAGGGTGGGTTGTCATCAGGTTTTTTTAATATGGGGAATTTTTAAATGTTATAAAGTGCCTGGAAACACCTCTGTGTGAGTTTGGCTGCCTTATAATTTTGAAAAATAAACAAATAATCACAGGCCACTTCTACTTGATCTTCTACAGGTAATCCTTGACTTGCTACCACTATGGGGCCCGAAATTTATGTCTCTGAGGGAAACATTTGTTGAGTTTTGTCTCATTTTGCAATCTTTCTTCCCACAGTTGTTAAGATAATAATTGCAGTTGTTCAGTTAACAATACTGTTGTTAAGTGAATCTGGCTTCCCTGTTGACTTTGCTTGTCAGAAAGTCACAAAAACTGATTACAGGATCTCAGGACACTGTCATAAATATGAAGCAGTTGTCAAGCTTCTAAATTTTGATCACATGATCATGGGGATGCTGCAAGTGTGAGAAATGGTCACAACTCACTTATTTTTCGGTGCCATTGTAACTTTGAGCAGTCACTAAATGAACTGTTGTAAGTAAAGGACTTCCTGTACTTTACACTGGCAAGCTTTTGCCACCAATCCTTCTAACTGGAGAGGCTGAACTTTGTTTTTCATTGAAAGCTGAATATTAAAGATTTGGTTGTATCATGACAGACCCTGTTTTGAGCTGATGAACAGTGTGGCTAACCTGAGAGTAGTTTTGAACTCTTTCCCATCCAGGCCCTTTGGAATGTGAACAGTTGGCGGGAGCAGGTGTGCACCACACTCATCTACAGCGGCTGCTGTTCTAATAGAAGGTTTCAAAGACAAAATGCTTTTCATATGCGTCTCCAAAAACCTATCTGTTTTGATGACTTCATTGACATCTCCCTTTCCAACTTCTTCAAGACTTTGGAGTTCCACATTGGTTTGTGTAAGTTCAGCTTTCTCTGCTCCACAGGGTATAATACCGAGGTCTTGCACTGGAGTTACACCTGGAAATGACAACAGAACACAGCCCATCTCCACAGTGAAGACAAATTATGCTTGTTTTCCTCAAACCAGTGGCCTTCAGATCTGTTGGGATTACAAGCCTCAAAATCCAATTTATGGAAAGTTGATTCTGCTAGTTATACTTGGGGATTGGGGATTGCCACATTTTCAAATATCTGTTCAGATTTCTGGGGGAAACAACACATTTAGCTCAAAAATTATTCGTTTAGTTCAAAATTTTAGCATTGTTTTTTAATAGAAAATGGACAGTTTTTACATTTTTGTTGCCTAGTATATAATATGGAATAATCCCCTTATTGTTGGAGCTATGTAAAAGTCAGATAGATGGGTTGCACCTACATTGAAAATGTGTTGGTAGAAATGTTTCAAGTTAGAGGGATCACAGTACTTGATTAAAGCAGCTTGGATTTTCCCAACTGCTACAAGAAAGATGATGTAGTTCCATTAATGCAGGAGGGTCAAACTCACGTAGTCACAGCAGTGTCACTAGACCAATAGGGACTTTTTCCCCCTTTGTAAACTGAGCGCTGGCATGGCCAGAGTGTAATACATCTTGTGGGCAGGAGGTTTGACAGCCCTGCATTAATGAATCAAAGCATCATGTCCTTGTTGTAACTCCCTGTGCTTATTCTCCCACATTCTGAAAAAACACTTCTTTGGTTGATATTTTTAAGTATACACTCTTTAAGTATATATTTAATATGCAGCATATTTTTAAATACACCCATACTCTTTTAAATTAATTCAATTCCAGTTATTTCAACTACATATACTGTTGTAATTATTCAAGCTAAATTTGCCACTGACATCCTTTATATGGTCAATCTTTCTTTTGACAATTCAGAAAGAAGAAGAAAGAACTTTAGGGCAAGTTAGAAACATAGAAACATAGAAGACTGACGGCAGAAAAAGACCCCATGGTCCATCTAATCTGCCCTTATACTATTTCCTGTATTTTATCTTACAATGGATATATGTTTATCCCAGGCATGTTTAAATTCAGTTACTGTGGATTTACCAACCACGTCTGCTGGAAGTTTGTTCCAAGGATCTACTACTCTTTCAGTGAAATAATAATTTCTCACGTTGCTTTTGATCTTTCCCCCAACTAACTTCAGATTGTGTCCCCTTGTTCTTGTGTTCACTTTCCTATTAAAAACACTTCCCTCCTGAACCTTATTTAACCCTTTAACATATTAAATGTTTCGATCATGTCCCCCCTTTTCCTTCTGTCCTCCAGACTATACAGATTGAGTTCGTTAAGTCTTTCCTGATAGGTTTTATGCTTAAGACCTTCCACCATTCTTGTAGCCCGTCTTTTGACCCGTTCAATTTTGTCAATAACTTTTTGTAGGTGAGGTCTCCAGAACTGAACACAGTACTCCAAATGTGGTCTCACCAGCGCTCTATAAGGGGATCACGATCTCCCTCTTCCTGCTTGTTATACCTCTAGCTATGCAGCCAAGCATCCTACTTGCTTTTCCTACCGCCCAACCACACCGCTCACCCATTTTGAGACTATCAGAAATCACTACCCCTAAATCCTTCTCTTCTGAAGTTTTTGCTAACACAGAACTGCCAATGCAATACTCAGATTGAGGATTCCTTTTCCCCAAGTAAAGTTGTTAATTTATATTGACTAAATTAATTTAGTCAATATATTGTCAATTTATGTGAATTTACCTAGCAATGTTAAAATCTAGCCAATCTAGTTTCTACCGTAATATTCCTTCTAAATTGAAATAGGAATTTGATAACTTATTCTACTTAAGGATCTGGTTTAAACTTGATGAGTGAGATTTCTGTGAATTAAGAAAAGGATAGATAGTAAACTAAATCCAGAAATGTTTTAATACTTTCCATAATCTGCAGCAATATATAAAAATATTTTTCCATCTAGCTAGCTGATGAGGCCAGAAGAAGGCCGAAATAAATCTATCCTAGTCTCCCTTAATTTTCAAATTTCAGCAAAAACATGTGACACACACATATATATATATACAGTATATGGGAATTTCTGCCATTACCTTCATATGTCAAACACTTCCAATATGGTTTATGTGCAGTTCTCACATTCTCAATTGATTCCCTTGCACTAAAAAAGATCAAATGGGATGCATATTCTTTGAATATATATTTTATTTATTTTATTTATTATTTATTATTTAGATTTGTATGCCGCCCCTCTCCGCAGACCTCTATATTTTTAAATATAATAATCTGTATAAGTGTTATTTGCAATGATACATGGCAGAAAAACCTGAGGCTATGGTATCTAAAATAAACTTAAAATTATGAAAGCAAAATAAAGTACATATATCAATATTCACAATCTCATCTGGTTGAATATGATATTTTTCTACCATTCTTTGTAATTCCCAGGATTTTATAATATGTAGACACTTCAAAAATAAATCTACCTCTTTTGTTGAAAAAAAATATTTCATATAAGACCGTGATGGTGAACCTATGGCGCGGGGAGCTATATCTGAGGACACACCAGACTGCTAGGTTTCAGCTCCAGAGCGCATGCGCCCGCTGGTCAGCTGATTTTTGGTCTTAGGAGAGGTAGTTTCGCCCTCCTGGCTTCAGGAAAGCTTCGCTGAAACCCCAGAAACAAAAAACAAAAAGAAGGGGAGGGGGCGAGAAGGGCTCTGTGAGGGAGGGGGAGCGCTGAAACTAAATTGCCACCTTTTTTTCAGCTGCAGCCAAAAAGGGGGTTAAAAAGAAGGGGAGGGGGCGAGGAGGGCTCTGTGAGGGAGGGGGAGCGTTGAAGCTAAATTGCCACCTTTTTTCAACTGCAGCCAAAAAGGGGGTTAAAAAGAAGGGGAGGGGCCTGGGGAGGGCGAAAACAGCTTCCCCCCCCCAGGCCCTCTGGAGATCAGAAACGGCCTGTTTCCCAACTTCTGGTGGGCCCAATAAGCTCATGTTTCACCCTCCCCAGGCTCCAAAGGCTTCCCCAGAGCCGGAGGGTGGGTAAAAACACACTCCTCCATCCCCCCAGAGGCTCTCTGGAAGCCAAAAATACCCTCCTAGAGCCTCCTGGCCAACACACACATGCATGCTGGAGCTGGGCTAGGGCAAGAGCTCACCTGCCAGCAGATATGGCTCCACGTGTCACCTATGGCACCCGTGCCATAGGATCGCCACCCCGGCCAAAACTTTATGTCATTTATCAAGAGAGAGAGTGAAAGTCAGTAGAAATTCCCATTCTTTAGAGCAACATTTCTATATGAGCTTCTGTCTTGGTCACCCAAATTTTAAAGCACGCCAGTTGGGGAAATACTGGAAAATGAAGCAACAAATCTTCAAGCTGTCAAGATTGAGAAACACTGGTTTGAAGTTATGGTGCCCCATATGAAATCTTCAAATTAAAATAAATATATAACCTATCCATGTCATAATTGTATACCATTGTTCAACAGATTCCTCACTGAGCAATGATTTTTTGGATGGAACAATACAACACAGTTTATAGGCCAAGCACCAAAAGAACAGGTACACGAAATGTACATCCAATCTCTCCTCTCTAAAAACTTCACGGATGTGTCTGCTACAAGTCAACCTACATAAAACGGTTAGAAGGTGCATTTAAATGCAGGGCTTGGATAGACAGTAAAACCTAATTGTATGCTGGACTTTGCACTTTTGCCAATAGAGGAATCCTATGTACAGACATGCACACAGAGAAATTTTAAAAAGTTCAGATGGTAGTTTCAATTGTATGATCACCATTTTGGCTTTTTTCTTTTTTGACAATGCCTTAATGGAAATAATTTTGTAAGATTGTCCCATCCACAGTCTTCTTTAGAACTGGCCTTTTGCCAATGCAGTTCTATCTTTTTAGTTATTACATGCCTACACACATGAACATTGTCATACATGTACCTCAAACATGGCATCATTTCACCAGACAAAGGAGGTAAAGGATCTCCAAGCAAAGCCTTTAGAGTCATGCAGACTGATTCAGAGAGAGACTGTAAGTGATATCCACCCTAAATAAAAACAGATACAAAATATAAAGGAGCATACAAAATTCCAAGCAAAGATTGTAAGCAAACAACATCATCTGCGTGTTAAATTACAAGAAAATAAACAAGTAGAATTCATAAGCACCAGCTAGTCTCCAAGCATATAATCTTTTCCCCCTTTTTTCTGATTTTGTATTTCAACTTTGGAAATAAATAAAAAATATTAGGAAAAAGGTACCAAAAATTAATAAAATATCATTTCATAAAGAAAGAAGTGATATAATTGTAAGAATTGTATTATCAATATTCCAAACCTCAAATGTATTTATGATCTCTGGAATGGCCTATGGGGCCTCGTTGCCAAGCACACAAAGTAAGGTCACATGCCTGTGAATGGGAAAATGGCCATTGGAACTTCAAATTCAGGTTGTAAGTATTCCTCTGGTAGGCTCACTGGAACTTTAATTGGTTGCTAAGTGATATATCATAAGTCGAGGACTACCTATATTCTTAGGCTAGTGTCAATATGTGAATATTCATAATTCTAGAAAAATTTAAACAGTAACTATAATGAAAAAGTTGATAATATTTATTGAATTGGAAATCCGATTGTAATAGAAACCATACCTCTAAAACTGCACACAACTTTCCATGAGCTAAATTCATTAGAAAATGGGTAAGATGGGAAAAGCATTCTGGAGTTGCTTTCATCTGCCCCTAAAACCAAAACAAACAGGAACGAAGTTGGATTTTTATTTTTTATTTTAAAAAAGGCCTGTTTTCATGGGGAAAAAAGAAAGAAAAACAATATTTAGAAAAGAGCTTACCTCTGGATCGCCTATGCCAGAGTCATATCCAGCAGAAATCAACACAAGTTCTGGATCAAACTACAGTTGAGGGGGAAAAAATCAACACAGCGTTTATATTATAGTACAGTGTTCCCTCAACTTTCACGGGGGATGCGTTCCGAGACCGCCCGCAAAAGTTGAATTTCCGCAAAGTAGAGATGCGGAAGTAAATACTGTACACCATTTTTGGCTATGAACAGTATCACAATCCTTCCCTTAACACTTTAAATCCCTAAATTACAATTTCCCATTCCCTTAGCAACCATTTAGATTATTATTCACCATGTTTATTAATTAAAGTTTATTAACAAAAAATATTTATTAAAGGTGGACAAAAGTTTGGCGATGACATATGATGTCATTGGGTGGGGAAAAACATGGTACAGTATAGGGAAAAACCACGAAGTATTTTTTAATTAATATTTTTGAAAAACCGTGGTATAGACTTTCCGCGAAGTTTGAACCCGCGAAAATCGAGGGAACACTGTATAATGTACACATCTATAAAGATGTTGTGAGTTGTAATTTAACAAGATCTGGAAAGTCACAGGTTCTGCAATAAGCATCCAACTACTTACTTTCTAAAATAAATCAAGATTTGATTTCTGATCTACTGTTTCCCTTTCCAATTTTTCATAAAACCTT